>NW_022639580.1:916834-925616 GCF_010583005.1 Odontomachus brunneus | reverse complement strand
TCTCTCTCTCTCTCTCTCTCTCTCTCTCTCTCTCTCTCTCTCTCTCTCTCTCTCTCGCGAATTTCCTGTCGTCACTGCGCGCGGTCCAAGGCGAACGATCCACGAGCTCCTCCACGACGATCCCGTCTCGGCAAACTCGTCGCGTCTTCGGTCGAAGGAACGTAGACACGGGGACGCAATATTGTACTACTTTCGTTTACCGCGGCCGTTGCGATCGAATAACGTGAGTGCACGCGAAGGTGGCGGCGGCGGCGGCGGCCAGGGTACAGGGGCCCGCGCGACGAGTGGTCCCCGGAAGAGTCACGCGAGACGGTCTCGCGACGACCACGAAGAAACTATCACTTTTTCCACCCGCGGGGGGTTTTTTTATATGCACCGGGGGGTAGCCCGCGCGCGGGTAGACCGGATGCAGAAGCGCGGACCTAGCGCTGTGCGCCAGCGCGCGGCGTCTCTCGCAAACTAAACCGGCCCAAAGGGGGGGACACGGCGATTTCTTGGTCTCCGGTCGTGTGTAGCGCGGTGCGTGCGCTAAACGGGGGACCGGCGGAAAAAAAGGCGCCGCGTCGTGAGCGCGAGTGAGCGCGCGAGAGCGCGAACGCGCGGTGGAAAGGAGCACGCGCGCTCGCGCGCGCTGATAAGAGAGGCGGCAGCGCCTCGAAAAATCCGCGTGTGGCTACTCGAAGAGATATCGATTGAAATAACACGATTCCGGGGAAGGCAGAACCGCCAATCGGCACGAGCGACACGGCGGAAGCGGCCAATCGCGCCCGCACCGCCTTACGCCTTTAAGCGCGCGAGCGAGCTATCTCTCTTTCACGCAACCCCCCTTCGCTAGCTGGTCCCCCTGCTCCTGCCCCCTGCCTGCTTTCCTGCTTCGCCGCGACTCCTCGTCATACGCGTCCTTCTCCTCACCTCCTGCCTCCTTGTCCTCGTGCCCGCTTCTATTCCACCGCCGTTACTTCTCTTCCTCCACCCCCTGCTAGCTGGCTAGCTCGCTAGCTAGCTAGCCGGCTAGCTCACGCGCGCGACGACCGGAGAGAGGGAGAGAAAGAGAGAGAGAAAGGCGCGTACATGAGCGGGGACCGCTTCAAGGCGCGAACGCCAGAGTGTGAGAGCGAGTAAGAGAGAGAGAGAGAAAGAGAGACAATCCGGCCGGTTCAGGAAGTGCGCGCCGCTGCGATCGAGGTGTCATCCTCGACCCGATGGATTTTTCCATTCGCTGTGCATTTTTCCCCGCGTCATCATCGCGATGATTCTTCTCGACTAACGTCCCTCTCCTGCTGCCCCTCTTGCGGCACCCACGCGTGCCCTCGCTGAGAACCAGCGAGACGAGGAAGTCGGAGCCGCAAGGGTGGAACCAGCGTGCGCGCGCGAGAGATCGGTGTCGCGATGCGATTACGCGCGCAGAGGTCGCGGCGATTACGGTCGTCAGACGAGTATATAAGGAGATAACCGCATAAGGAGCAGTCGCTAGCCGCGGCTGCATCGATCTTTTCTACGATTCGCGATGGAAGGATCTAAACGAACGCGCACGTACGATATATAATATTCTATTATATATTATAACGTGTATTAATGCAGATATCGATTATCCGATTATGGCCAATTTCCGCGTGGAAAGCCCGATATTAAGCTTTAATTAATTGCGAATCACTGCGAATAATTTCGGACTAATTTAAGGACCCCGTGCTGCCGGCCGCGCTCTGGTGGCCGATAAGCTTCGCGCTGAAGTGAGCCATTGAATTCCTGGCACCTTACCAATCATTCCTCCGCTCGTGCATGATGCATATATATGCGCGCGCTCACACATACACACATACGTGTATATGCCTAATGAAACGCGCGAAGATAACGAACTGGTCGATATCGGGGGTAAAAATTCCTCCCCCCTCCCCCCGAGGGAGAAGCGAGCTGTCGATCGATCTCGCGAAGAAGATGCATGTAAGCCCCGCATATCGTCGTCCCCATAATTCGTTAATAGCCGCCTTGACTACCGGTTTTCGAGCGACCTTATGAATTATACCGCTGCTCAAAGGGCCGCTCGTTACACGGTTATAAATGTAACGCTCGTTTCGGCATCGCTGATAATTGTCGCCTCCGCGAATTCGGGAGAATATTCTTCTCGGCTTGGGGTCCCGGCTTTTCAACGATGGTTCAAACTTCTGCCTGACTTTAAACTTTGTTCCAACAATGTGTTTGATGTATTTGCAAAGAGCTCAAACTTAGATTCAAGTCAAGCTACTATTGAAAGATCGGTTCTTAAGAATTGCAGATAGTCTTTTTTGTTTTTTATCTGTTCAAAGTTCGTTCAGTCGAGCGATTTTCACGATTATTTTATTTATTATTTATATCATGTGGTATAACGGTCATAACTGATGCAATATATACGCGTTCGTGACGAACTGAAGAGAAATGTTGGATTGAACGATTCGGCTGAAAACTCGCCTTTCAGCGGATTTCTTTCGCCGCCCATTCGCCATGTTATTTGCCTCGCCTGCCTGCGGCGATTTATTTTTGGGCGTGGAGCCGCGAAGGTTAGCGTCGTAGAAAAGTACGTGTTGAAAGCGCGGCTGCCTAGAGAAAGAGAGAGTGAGATAGAGAGAGAGAGAGGGAGAAAAAAAACAGGGCGGAGTCTGCGGTGGAGACTCTTCGCCTATCCATCATGGCTGCTTTATCAGTGACGTCGTGATAAGACACTCACGACACAACGCTCGCACTCTCGTGTGTGTCCGTGAGAATTCTCAATGAGACCGGAAGGAGTGAACGCGTGACACGATCGCATCTCTCCCCTTTCCTCCCCCCTCCCCCGAGCCTTTTTTTCTTTTCTTTCGAGAAATGGACACGAGAGGGATTTCAAAAGTCCTCGAAGTTGGTCCTGGACCGAAACTTTCAATCGGATTATTCGCATCGGCGAGATCTCCGTTCTGCCGGATGAAGGTCGACTTAGCTAGCTATTCTAAGGACGAGAGAAAATAAAAAGAGAGGGAGAGATAGAGAAAAGTCGGAAAAAGGATGACACTCGCGCGAGCACCCTGTGAAAAACGAAAACGCTACTCTAAGTGCAATTATCTTCGATACCACAGTGCTGCTACGTTGCTACACACTTCGCGGATGTCGTTCTATTATACCTTAATATCCATTTTAAAGTTTTAAATTCTTATTACATTGCTCACACTTACTTCGTTAACGCTGCATTAATTATTTGGATTCGTCGATTGTATATTCATTATCGTAAATCCGAGACTCGTCGCGCGACGCGTTGTCGAAATAATCGCACTGAGAAGAAAAAGCGGTTGAGTTAATGAGATTTTGTTCGAACGCGAGCAAAATTTGGTGAAGCAAGCGTTTAGTCGATCAAACGAATATAGCTGCTTGGATAAGAGTTGTCAATCGATTCGATGATTGCGACTTGGTCGGCCAACAACGCAACTTGTTTTTGCACAAACGCGTAAGTTGTTGGATAGATACAGCATTCTTTCGAAGGCGGATGACCGCCGATTTAGTCGACCCAGTCGCTTTTTGATCTCAGCGTGCATCTCTCCGTCATCCTCCTGCTTCCTATTCACATCCATGCGTGCGCGGGCGAAAGTGATCTCGATCGTCGATATCGATGATTCTCGCGTGCGATCCACGGCGACGAACCCGTAATAAAGCCGTTAAATGACGTCGCGACGGCCGAGAGTCGGCGTGGAAAACCGAGGGGGAAGTGCAACGACCATAAAACGGCCGGCTGCCGCCGCTGTGGAGCGCGTGGCGCGCGGCGCGCGTGGTGAAGTTAGCCGCGGAGAAAGTGTATCGGGAGATATCGAGTACCGCAGAGGTATATCGAGATATACGAGGTATATCGTATTCGAAGTCCGCGAACGGAGTCGGCGAACGTGTGTTAAGCGCGCGGTATTAAGCACACTTGCGTTGGAAATGGATCGGCGGCCGGGCCGGGCCGTTCGTTCGGAATTTCGCGGCGGACCGCGAACCGCGAAAAGAAGATGCCTGCGCGCGACGCGACGCGACGCGGCGCGGCGCGGCGCAGCGCGTCGCTGCGGAGTCTGGCACGTAGAGACGCGCGTTGTTTTCCCAGACAGAGACACAGGTGTACGTAAATTTGGCAACAACCAATCGCGTCTCGTTACCGCTGCATACCTTATCAGCGACATACGCGACGCTCATATTCGTCACATAGAATTTCTAAATAGAAATAGAATAGAAATATGAACTATCAAAATTTATTGTAAGGAATATATCGTGTAAAGTTTAATGCGAAGATCCGAATGTCACTTTTGGGAAATATATTGCTGCCTTCATGTGAGAAAAAATTACATTATTGTATATGATGTAAATTTAATGATTAATTCAATGTAGTATATTTGTTTCATAAATATAGAAATATTTGCTTCATAAATGTAAAATCGAAGGAACTTGGCCAAATTTGCTCCAAAAATATGTGTAAAATTTAATTGAAAATCTATGCGTCACTTTTAAGAAGTATGCTGCTACATTTATATACGAAAAAAAATTACAATAATTACATGTGTGATGTAAATTTAATGATCAATTCAATATAGTATATTCAATAAATGTAGAAATACGAACGGACTTGTTAAAATTTATTCCAAGAATATATGTAAAATTTGACGTGAAGATCTGAGTGTTATCTTCGGTTGCTGCAATTATATAAAGAAAATTACATTGTATGACAAATTTAATGGTTGATTCAACGCGGAAATGTATTTCCACATCATATATTTGATTTAAAAAATGTGGAGTTTCCACTATCGATTCTTTCACGTCGTGACAATCGTGAAGAGCTATCTGGGTCCCGTCTGCTGCGGAAAAGCCGGGACGTGTCGCGTCGCAGCACGTCGCTCCGCGCGATATACGCAGGTGGTCAAAGGTCGCGTAAGAGAGATACATCTCGTCGGATTCTATTATTTTCGTTGTATTTTCGCTCGTGTGATATTCGACGCGCGCGCAGTTCGATTCCCGACTCGCCTTTCGACAAGCGCGCGCAAAGAAAGTAGTAACGACACAGCGGATCGAGATGGTTCAATTAGGTCCATTAATCTTCCGTCGACGGTGAGACCGGTTAGCGTAAGAAACCCCGTCTCTCCCCGCCCTCCCCGTCCGGATCTGGCCAAGTCGATCCGCGAGAATTTACTTTGTGTGTCGCGCTAATATCTCGGCGGATTATCCGACCGGTAAGAGACTCGCGAATTATAGATTATCGGACGTATTAAATAACTGAATTATTGATAATCCTCCTCGTCGTCGATGGCGCTGTACGATTTATCGCGAGCACATCTCGCGGACATGAGCCGCGCGTATATCGGCGCGTATATTATTACGTATCGAAATATCGCGGCCGGCCCCCGCGTTCTAATTTAAGAGCGATTTACAGTGCCGGGCGCTGTACGCACGCACGGTCGATCGCCCGCGTGTTACGTGTATCGCAGTATCGCGCGGTATCGGCCGGTCGATCGCGATCGTCGCGCGGATAAAGAGCGGGCCATTAACTCCGCAAATATCCCGGTGTGTATCGCGGAGGGGCAATGAGAAAACCGGCCGATCGCATTTGTCCGCGGTCAATACTTTTCCCTGATATCGCGAGACAAAGCGCGCGGCGGCGACTTGAGCGTACTTGAGCGTGTACATGCCGCGCGGCAATGAGAAAACGGCGCGGAAAAGAAGAGAAAAGAACTCGCGAGTGTAACAGCAGCAGCAGCAGCAATAGTAGTAGTAGTAGTAGTAGTAGTAGTAGTTGCGGCAGTAGGAGGAGTAGGAGGAGGAGACAGGGCGCAGAAAGAAAGAACAAGAGAGAGAGAAAGAAAGAAAGAAAAAGTGGCGGTGTGGTAAAAAGAAGAAGACACCACCGAGCGAAGGCCGAGGCGCGCATTCTCGTCGCCACCCCTTCGCAAAATTACTGACCATGGGCAACGCGCGAGCGGCGAAGAAAGAAAGAAAGAAAAGACGAAAGAACGCGGCTCTGCAACACGGATAAAAAGAAGCCGAGCCCGAGCGCGCTGGCGTGGCGTAGCCTCACGAGAGGAGGTGCGGGGCAAGCGGGGTTGGGATAGGCGGGGGCAGAGCATCGCAATAAAAATAAACCGCCGTTCCGAGGGGCTGAAAGGACGGCGGAGTTGCAGTCCGAGTTCTCTCAGCGAGGGGATGCGTGCTGCGCGCGCGAGAGAAAAGAGGAGGAGGAGGAGGAGGTGGAGGAGGAGGTGGGTGGTAATGGAGGTGGAGGTGAAGACGGAGGAGGAGGAAGTAGAGGAGGAAGAAATAGTGGAAGAAGAAGAAAGAGAGCGGCGAAAGAAGGTAGCAGCGGTCGTTTGCGGCGGCGGGGAGGAAAATAAGGGGAATAACGAAAGAAGCAAATAAGAGTCTCTGTGTGAGCCTCTTCCTCCACCGCCGCCGCCTTCGCGCTCCCTCTTCCATGGTGGGGAGAGAGGCAATGAACAAGAAGGCGCGAACGGGGCACGCGGGGCAGAGTAGAAAGGCCGCGAGTGCGAGAGAAAGAAAGAAAGAAAGAAGTGGGGAAAGAAGAAGCGAGAGGGAGAGAGAAAAATAAAAGTACCGCAGGCCTTGGCTGCTGCAGTCGAGCCGCCGTTGCCAAGTCTCATTTGTTTATCATAGTTTGCCAGCCTGCGGTCTCTTTTTCCTTCTCTTTCTCTGCCGAGAGTGTCCGGAAAGAAAGAAATCTCGCGATTCCAAGTCGAATTTTGCACTGGCGAGTCGCGAACGGCTCGACCGTTATCATCGGCGATGACGTAATTCGCGCGAGAAGAAGCTTAAGCGAGATCGCGATCGTCGGCGATATATTTCAGTCTCTTTTTTTTCTCTCTCTCTCTCTCTTTCTTTTCTCGCAAAAGTATCGCGGCAAATAGAATTATATTATAGCGGTAAGATAACGTATGAATAATGCCACGATTAACGGTATTATGCTCCGACAATGTAGCCGAGGATTAATTTATGGAGGAGCGACGTAATCGCGATAGCACGCGCGTCATTCGCGGAATTATTATTACACGACCGATCGTTTCGCTTCGCGATGCACGCACTCACTCACGTAACGCTTTGCGCGTTTTTTTAATCAAACAAACGGGCAAACGATCTTTTTAACGCAACGGCCATCGGCAAAAGGGTGGGTGGGTACAGAAGCGACGACAGAAGGGGGGAATTCACGTCAATGTCTCAGCGCATGGTCCCACACCACGTGCGCACACCTAGATAGACTTTCATGGTTATGAGACAATTAGTAATGGAAATTTTACTGTGTTTTAAATTACATTTATGAGGCAAACAATCGTTAAATTTACATCATAAAGTGATGTAAATTTTTTGTCATGTTATGCAGCAACGAATTTACGAAAAATTGCGCACATGATATTGTTTGGAGCAAACTTTGATATTTTTTGTATTTTTTTGTACTTCTATTTGGTATTGTGCTCTGTATGACGAATGCCGTATGAACCACTTATGAGGGATGCATGCTTTACTCGACTACATACAAGAAAATATTGTACTGCTAAAAAAAGCGATTACTTTTTTTCGTTTGTGTTTTCATTGACGTACAATATTTTCGTGATAATAGTCTTCAAATATTCTTGAGAAAAGCTCATTTTTCCACGCACTCAAAAGAAGAATTTATACTCTTTGTAAGAATATTATAAAACTTTATCTCGAACTTGGTTCGATTCTATTGAACAAACACAAACTGAGAATTTTCGTTTTAAAAATATTCTTGATTAAAATGTTAAACTTACTAGGATAAGGAATCTGTTTTGCACAAATTTGATGCTCATGATGAACTTGTGATAGATTCGCGGATATATAAGCTTATAAAATACTTGAAACAAGTAATATTTATTCGAGTGCGCATTTTTCTGTGTGTAGTATACAAGATTGCTGCCAAAATCTGCATGCACCTGTCTATCTCTGGGCAGTAGACGCACGCGTAAAGTTTCGTGTGGCAATGATCTGATTACGCGCGGAAACGAATAATGGAAAGGTGTGCGGTCACGTTCTTCCATCGTCTATCTAGATTGCTTTTAGGATGGCGATTTATATATTCCTCTGCGCGCAGAGGAGGACCCTATTCGTCGCTCGCGCGTATACGCAACGGTATACACACGAGATGGTGTGCGAAATATCTACCGTCGCGAATCTGTAATCCGAGCAGATAGATAATGAAGAGCGTCGGCCACTTTTTATCGCAAGAAGCACCTTATCGTCTCTGTCCGGTTGTTTTCGTAACTGCATTTTCTTCTCGGCGCCAACTCTTGGCGACGAAGAGGTCGAGCAGCGCATCGCGAGAGAGAATCACGCTCGGCATAATTTCGGCTTCTCTCTCTCTCTCTCTCTCTCTCTCTCTTGCTCGCTCGCTCTTTCTCTTCGAGTTTCTCCGTCGATCTCGTGCATCGGTCGCCCGCGCGCGTGGTCTTGTCGGCTCCTCTGAGTCATCGTGCGTGCACGCATGCACTTATGCACTTATGCACGCACGCATGCACGCGTCTAGCCGCGCATGCGTCCCGCAAATGTGCACGAGCGCGTGCTTTACACATCGCACGCGTATAAATATGTATACGCGTCTCGCGTACAACCGACGCCGACGCTCGTGATCGCGGAGTCGCGTTCCGACGTCCCTCGTGCCCGTCTTCCCTCTCGCTCTTCTTCCCTTGCGTCTGCTCATGTCCACCCTCTCACTCTTTCTCTCTCTCTCTCTCTCTCTCTCTCTCTCTCTCTCTCTCTCTCTCTCTCTCTCTCTCTCTCTCTCTCTCTCTCTCTC
>NW_022639580.1:911032-915402 GCF_010583005.1 Odontomachus brunneus | reverse complement strand
CTCTCTCTCTCTCTCTCTCTCTCTCTCTCTCTCTCTCTCTCTCTCTCTCTTTCTCTCTATCTATCTCTCTGCGGCGGCCCTGGCGCACTTGCAAACGTTTGCATACAAATATAGCGGGTATCCCGATGGGTGGTATGCTGATTAGGGAATCCACGCTCAAATTCTTCCATTATTTATGGATCCTCATTTTTAGGACGGTGGCGTCACGCCTCGCCGCCCGCGTCTCGAGGCGAGTAATTTAGCATTTCTGTGCCGGGAGTATTTTAGTTTTAATCGCTGTATCGATTCGCGGCAACGGTCGATGTTAACCGCGACGACGACGACGCTGCCTGGCCGCCTGCCTATCTGCGGCCGGTGATACGCGAACGTGGCGGAACCGCGCGGAAAAACGCTCGCAAAGCGGCGCACACACGTGACGGCCAAATTGTCCCTCGTACTCTCGTGATCCTTGCTATTTCTCGATTCTTTCTCTCTCTCTCGCGCGCGCGCGCGAAAGAGGCCGCGATATCGATTCGCTCGCGGGCGATCGCGTGAGAGCACGCGCTACCGGGATCGCGCTTCTCCGCTCCTTTTCCGCGATCGTCCTCCTCGCGTCCTCTTCTTTGCCGTTTCTCCGTTATCAGTCTCGCTACCGCCTACCTGTCTCTCTTTCTCTCTCGCTCTCTTTTCCTCTCTCTCAGCCCGTGTCCCCGCGGGACAGTACCGCGAGCGGTAACGAGCGTGCGCCGGTCGTCGCACACGCGAGGAACGCCGAGAACTTGCACGCGTTCGCCCCGCATGCGGGATTTCCAACGCCGTTCGATATTTCCGCATTCTGCGGAATTACGAACGAGGACGCGCGCCCGCTCTCTCGCGTACCGTACGTATATAGTACGTAGGACGAGCGGCTGCATTCCCATTCGCGAGGAGATTGTTTCGGCGTGGCGCGCGACTTCGCCCAACTGTCCGCGGTCGAATGCACCGGAGTTGCATCACGATCACGCGCGAGCGAGCGAGCGAGCGAGCGAGCGAGCGCACAGAGATCGCCGGCGTAATGCAGCCCGGGTCGTGTGTTGTTACGTAGTTGACTGGGATCTTGGGCGGTATGCGTAACTGTACCCGAAAATCGCGACAATACGATTAGTAAGTGTTAACGTTACTATTCCGGGCCCGGCACGTCATCGAAATAGCCCCGTGGACACACGCCGAAACGCCGTGAGCTCTCTCTCTCTCTCTCTCTCATTATCTCGTCGACCGGAGGCGTCACTGCCCGTTGATGCACTCGCCGAGAAAGCCGAGATCTTGACGATGTCAAATAATGATAACGACTCAATAATTGAACGTGGGGAAAAATCGAATAATCTTTAGCGCCTCCATTATTAACGACCCGCTGAGACACCACGACTCCAATATGCAGCGCGGAAGCGACGAGAATAACGCTGTGATGGGGTCGCGACGACGATATCGCGGAATCGCTTTTCCATTTTGCGAAAAAGGCATTTCCCACATATCTAATTATAAATAATGTCTCATGAGGAGTTATGGAAGAGTCATTAGACTAGAAAAGCCAAGTTTGGCTCCACACATTTTCCGGCATTCGAGATCTTAAATTATTTTTTTATAAGATTGTAACTACATTCATGAATAGATTAACGATAATATATAAGTATTAAAGTGATGCGCCTCATAGTATTTGGGAGGAAATGGTCCAAAAAGATACGTCTTTTGTCGAAATAAATAGAATCGTTGGGATCTATATAGGGAACTGGCAAAATTGGTCAATTTCCTGGTCGCAGTAAAATTAATCGACGATTAAGTTAATCAGAGTTTGGTAAAAGTCACCATAAACTAATAAATGTTATTAGCATTTATAATTTATATTATATTTCATTGATAAAAACTTTCATCTTTTTTCTTACAACATTTCCTGTATGTTTCCTGTAAGGATTCTAACGATACAATTATTTTGACAAAATGCGTATTTTTTTGGACCATTTTCTTCCAAATGGTGTGTCACTTTGATACTTGTATACCTTTAATCTATCCATTAATAATTACAATTTTGTCGAAAAATAATTTAAGATTTCGAATGCCACAAAATGGGGTTAAAAGCTTCTGTGACCCTGTGACTGCTCTCTCTAATTCGTGGTTCTGATCAAACTGATCCTATTAATTATCTGGTTTGTGTAAAGTGATGTTATCGGCTCGTAAATATTAACAAGGTCCCAATTAATAATAATCGTTACTAATAAAGTCTAGATTCCCACGCCATTGCATGATTTATCAGAGCCCGTTATCATTACCTTATACAAACCAGATGACTGATCGGGACCCACCCGATCAGTCCACCATGGGATAAATTTCTAATTGGGACGAGTGTATAATGAGAGTGTCGGTGGACATACGAAGAGTATGCGTTTCTCGCCGGGGAGAACGGGGGAAGAGGTCCCGCCGATTCCAGCGGGAGCTGAAGGGTCGGTGGGCTTGACAGGGTGTGCGTGACAACGTGTGCGAGCGTGTGCGAGCGAGTGCGATCGTTCCCGTGCGCACTTTCGGTACGGCAACAAAAAGGGCAAATAATACCGGATTTAAGAACCGGCTGCATCCGTGCAAGACCGTGTCAGATTACGCGCCGGTTCTCCGTCCCCCGGCCGCCTCCCCCGGATCCCCTGACTCGCCGTGCCCTCCTGTCTTAGCTCGTCGAATCGCGCCATTGCGAGAACCGCGCAGACGGCGAGTTCTCGCACGCACTCGCGACGACTACACGAACCGCGATAAATGGACTTGGACTGTTAATTGAAGCGACGTTTGATTCGAAGACGACGTATCCCGCCTTTTTATTTTTTTTTTCCCCACTTGCAAATCTCAGCCGCGCCGCGATCGCAAAAACCGCCGATAACGCGTTCCCGCTCTGTCTCTCTCTCGCGCGCGAAGATAACGCGAATCGCGTAATATTCCGCGATGGGTTCGCCGCGATCCTGTTTCGACTCGATTTTTGCCATTTTCCGTGCCACATCGCGTCGACAGTCCGCACCTTCGCCATCGAGACCGCGATCAAAACGGTCGAAAATTTACTTTCGCACTCACGGAAACCCTCTCGGGACGAAGTTGCGAAGTTCAGTTCGGTGTAGGTTTGCTGGCGTCGGCGACGACGATGTTGCGGCAGTATCGGCCGGCCGCGTGTAACCTTGCGCTCTCGCGTCATGTAATTTTTTTTATCATATCAAACGTATGCTAACAGTCGGCGTGACGACGCGCGGCAGCGGGTGGACGGGAGGGCGGATGGACGGACGGACAGACGGACGAACGGACGAGCGTGTGAGCGAGCGAGCGCGGTCGCGGCTGTGGCAAGGTAAGACAATATGAGCAGGCTTGTCGGTGGTCAGTACCGCCGGTACAGTCCGTGGAAAATCATTCCTCTTCGCTCTCTTTCCGATTCTTTGTTTTCGTTTCCTGCGGCGCCTTCTCTCCTAGTCGCGGCGACGTGCACACTAGGCTCGGCTTTTCAGAAAGCCACCGGCGACAGCTGGAGCTCGGCTCGGTGTCGCCGTCCGATGACGAGTCGTCGGCAGGGTACAATGTGTAAAAAAGAGCGCGCGAGGGAAGAAGAAAAAAAAAATGGAAACGAAGAAGAGACAGAGGGGGAGGAGAGGCTCGGGGAAGATCGATCGCGAAGAGTCGATTTCCCGCGCGGACGTGGCGTGTTCGCGTACGAATGTAAGACGACGGGCGGAGCGGAAGAATTATCTGGAACGTAATTAACGTCAGGGCAGGACGTATCGACTAGTACGGTGTAATAAATTAGAGCTCGCGTTCGCGCGCTCGTCGCGGAAATGCAAATCGAAAATATCGCGAGAGCATCGCCATCGCTGCACTCCCGCGAGTGTCCGCGTTGCGTTACGTTCAGTCGACCGGCAGGAGGTGACATTAAAAGTCTCGATATCCGCGCAACCTTGACCGAGTGCGCGACCGATTGCTGAATCCGCGACACTGGAGACGACCGTGACGACTCGGCGACGATGGCGAGCGCGGCCGAGCTCTCCTGCTATCTTCCATCGACATCGCGAATTCAGAATTATCTCGCGAGGATTTTTCGCCGCACAATCCGACGGAATATCTGCTAGCCGCCGGGAGTAACTTTGTGGGAAAGTGGACATCGTTGATATTTCGCCGTTTCGCAACGCTGGGCTTTTTTTCCCCTCCGCGGAGGCGGTCTTGCGGTCGCCGGTGCTCCGGCGAGTCGCTGATGAAAGAAAGCCGGCAAACTGTCTTTGATAATCTCTAATTTATTTTAATGACGCCGAAGCGTGACTCGAGGGAGAGAGAAAGAGAGAGAGAGAGAGAGAGAGAGAGAGAGAGAGAGAGAGAGAGAGAGAGAGAGAGAGAGAGAG
>NW_022639580.1:906735-910313 GCF_010583005.1 Odontomachus brunneus | reverse complement strand
AGAGAGAGAGAGAGAGAGAGAGAGAGAGAGAGAGAGAGAGAGCGAGAAAGACGGAGGGGTGAAGCACGAAGCGAAAGAGAGAGAGAGAGAGAGAGAGAGAGAGACCCGATTAGGCTTCGGGGGAATGCCGACGCCGACGCGTTGTCGGAGGTCAGGTTCACCAGTCGCGATGCGCTCGATCTCTTTCTTCGCTCCTCGTTCGTTTCGTGACGCGCGCAGCCAGCCCGTGAGCTTGTCGTGCTCTGTTTTTTCTTTTCTCTCTTTCGAATTATGACACCAACGGAAGTCGCGCGAAACTCGACTCGACGCGGACCTCGAAGCTTCGTGATTCTCTCAAAAGTTTGTCCACGACCCCAAAACAAAATACGGTTTCGCGCGGGCTTCCGCTCTCGTGCGTCATCGTTGTCGTCGTCGTCTCGATCCACGGTGCCCGTGGACTTTCGCGATCGCGCGGCAGAATAACAATTGGACATTGACACGATTTTGACGCGACAGAGGCGCGAAATATCGTCGTGACGTCACTTCGCGGCGAAGGTCGCGTAACGACGCGTTCCTGCGAAGGTCTCGCGAGCGGGATCAACGCTCTTGCCAGGACGTAAGAGGAGGATATAGTCAAAAGTAACACCGAGTCAAATCGCGTGGAATCCGAAGGCCCCGAGTGCGCCGCGCCGCATCAAGGCTCACGGTCGAGCGCAGCGTTCGCAGCGCGCCTATGAGAGAGAACGCAGGATGCTGGCCGCTGCATCTTGCATATATGTATGTTTTATGTCAGCGTGCATTCTGCATTTGCGCCGTTGCCACATCCACCTCAAGTCTCTCCTCTCTCTCTCTCTTTCTTTCTCTCTTCTTCTTCTTCTTCTTCTTCTACTACCTACTCCTCTTCTTCTCTTCTTTTGCTGCTGCTGCTTCTTCTTTCCCCACGCTTCTCTCGTCTCCCGATCTCCCTTTCTCCTCGTATCCTCGTCTTTTCTTCTCATTAAATCCCGTCCTCCTCTATCCCGTCTTTCGCCTTTTCTATCTTTTCTTTCGACTCCACCCGCGCCTTCTCTCTTTCTCTCTCTCTCTCTCTCTCTCTCTCTCTCTCTCTCTCTCTCTCTCTTTCTCTCTCTCTGTCTCTGCTCAAATCGCGAGAGGAGTCCGCGACCGGAGTCAACGAACTCGGAAAAGCGAACGCTCGCACCGAAAAAGGGTGAATCAGGGGGAGAGCCGGAGGGGAGAGAGGAAAGCGCGTTACAATATAGCGTTGGTATGCTTAATAGATTGCTTGTCGAGATAAATAAGCGCTCGGTACGAGCCGGCCGAACGAAACATTAAGCAGCATCGAGTACAAGCTCCGATTGTTGCCTGCCGTTGATCAACCGCGACGATGTAACAAGATGACTGGCTATCGCCGACAATTTTTCCTGCGCTCGTTGGCGCAAAGTGCGCTAACCAAGCGCACTCGTTACACCGGTCGCACAAAAGTCGCGGCCTATCCCGCGGTCGCGCACATCGCGAATTTTTTTTTTTTTTTTTTCTGAGAATTATCTATGCAAGAAGCAACTCAAATTTCTCCCCTCGCCTCGACAGCGAGAGATTCCCACGGGAAGCGAGCAGGGAAAGGGTTGGCTTTTTGCCAGCGAAATCATTTTTCTCCGAGCGTACGCGGGATCTGCATGCCTGTCGTCTTTTTTCTTCGTTTCGTACCATCTCCCCTTTCTCCCTTTCTCTCTATCTTTGTCTCTTATTGTGTTTGTCTCCTCGAGCACACTCGTGTCGTATTCCTTTGCATCAATTAAGCTTTTCGAGATTTAGCCTCGTCTTTTACGTTAGTGACTCCATCACAAAAAACGTCTTATACTTCTTTCTCATTTTGCTCTCATGAAGTTTATGTCTTGCCATAAGTATAGATTCTCTCTCTCTCTCTCTCTCTCTGTCTCGCTTTTTTTCGCTTCTTTCTTTCTTCTTCTCAAACTCTCCGAGCCTCTCACTCTCGGCTCTCATTTTCCTCTACACGCGAGCAGTCTTCTCGTCTCATGGTGTGCCGCCTGCCGCGCCGGCTTAAGAGTCGCGAAAAATGCCAACACACAGTACACGGAACTTATGCAGTCGAGCCGCGCCGCGAGTACACGAAACCGTCCGTCCGGGACGAGTTTCTTGCCGAGCGGCGAGTGACGGAGCGTCACGGGAGGTCGATCAGTCCGTCTCGACGTTGGAGTAGGTCGAGGCGCACCTCGAACCCCCTCGCACGATCAGTGTACTCCGAAAAAGAGACACGATAGAGGTGAGATACCGGTTCAGATTTGGACACGCGGACACCCGATTCCTAATTTGGTGCGAACCACGAAATGTACGCACCGCTTTGAGATCATAGTAGATCAACCTTTCTATTTCGAAATAGACAGGAGGAAATTTACAAAGAAGAGTCACTTGGATCGTTAGAGACTATCGGACGGTCTTGAGGAATTCTCGCGAGGAAGATTGTGCGAAACCTCGGATGTAGGGGGGATATTATACACACACACATACACATACACTCTCTTTCTCTCTCTCTCTCTCTCTCTCTCTCTCTCTCTCTCTCTGTCCGCGTAAGAGGGAATTCGAAGTGCAAGTTTAGCGGAGCGTGAGCCTTTCGCGCGAACGGGAGGATCTTTCTCCTCGGATATCTCGGCGTCGCGTCATCCAGTGGGCAGTGTCGTTCGTGCTCGAAGGAGCGCGTCGTCCTCGTCCCGGAATGTGTGGCCGCGCTACGCGATCCTGAGGAAGGACGCGTTCGATCGCGGGGTCGGTCTTAAGGCTACGGCCGGTTTCGCGTGAAAACGTATGCGGGGAAGCACGTGGACGGCGAGCGCGTGGACGTCGTCCCGACGTCGTCGTGGTGTCTCGTGCTGCCGAAACTAGATCGGCGTGCCCGAGCACAGGACAGACTTGGCGCGGAATCGACGCGGTTTGAAAACACTTGGAACGAGACTCCACGAGCGTGGAGACTCGACACGCGCTCGTCGTCCACTTGCCCCTTCTCCCGTGGCCACGATGACACCGGGTTTACGCGAAGTCAATGAGAGAGGTGCTGGGCGAGTCGAGCGGCGAGTCGCATGGCTTCTGCCGTCGCCTTTTGTCGAAGGAAGGTGAACGAGTAGTGCAGCTCGACCGACCTGACTCTCCCCACTGACTTCGTGTATTCGTGGTGCAAGCGCATCGTGCGTATGGCGACGTTAATGGTTTTATCGTGCTTCCTCTTACCTCTCGTGCGCGAGTCTCTACAGTAGGTGGATCACAGTTAAATCGCGGTGGTAGGAGCTAGGTAAAAAGATCACAAAATATGGCACACTGTTGCCCGAGTTCATCGTTCGGCACTTCGCGGCGCGGCTGGTCGCTCTCTGGTGGGGGCGGCGGCGGTGGCGGCTAATCCGGTGGAGGAGGGTGACGAAGAAGAAGAAGAAGAAGAGTACGTACACAGGGGGAGGGAGCCGGCAACGGGGAGAAGACGGGAAAAGAGAGCTCGGAAGACCGATGTGTGGAATATCAAAGTACGTGGAAGAAAGGACCGGCGAATGAGACGAGGAGAGAATCTACCCGGCGCACTGTCAGCTGTCAAC
>NW_022639580.1:885072-901494 GCF_010583005.1 Odontomachus brunneus | reverse complement strand
CATAGCGTGCGCGGGCGGATTTCGCTCTGTCGTGGAACAAGGTTCTTTCTCCTTCTTTCTCTTTCTCTTTCTCACTCTCTTTCTTTCCCTCTCCCTCCGTTCTCTTTCTCCGCGTCGACCGCCCCTGCGAGTGCAATCTTATCGTGGAGCACAACGTGCCGCTCTCGCCGCGGCTGCAGAGCAGCGCGGAGTCAACGAACGATAAAAAAAGGCACGAAGAATAAACTCCGTTCCGCGTACCCTCTCCGGCTTCTCTCTTTCTCGTCCCCCCTTCTCCCCCTTAACCGCCTCTCCCTCAATCTGGAGTTCTTCTCTCGCGCTCTTCCTTCTCTCGGCGCGACTCTCCTCCTTGTCATCCGCGTGTTGCAACTTCTCGGGCGTGTGTGGGCGCGAATGCACTCTCTTCCTCTATCCTCGTCTCTTCCCGTCCTTCTCTGTGTGCCCCTTTCCCCACCGCCCTCCCCCTATCCACCTTTTCTCCTTCCTCTTTCTCTCCTTCTGCCCTCCTCCCTGCGTCTCTGGCCGCCCCCGCGTGGCCGCACCGCCGTGCGCTCCTCTTCCCTCTTTTTCTCGTGGTTTGTTTGGGGTAGGTCACGGCGAAGCGGCGTAGTACGAAAGACGTGAGAGGAACGCAGAGAAAAGTGAGAGAGCAAGAGAGAGAGAGAGAGAGAGAGAGTAAAGAAGAACCGTGTGCATGCCGTGGAGTATGTGCACCGTCGCGACGCGTCGTCTTCCACCTTCCTTGCCCTGTAACGACTCTTTGTACCGGTTGTGCAGTTTTGACATGTCATTTGCGACCGCGGACCGGTGGCCGCGCTCTGACGCTGGCCGTTCGCGCGCGTAATGCACCCACGCGATTCGATTACTCTCGCGGAGTGGAAAATTATAGGATATCGAGGAGCGCGCATTCCCTCCGAACGCAAGACGGAAAGAGAGCTTTTCATTCTCTGGATCGACCTCGTTATCGTTGTAATCATTCTTCTGAACGTTATTTCGCCAATCCCTTTCTGCCAATTGCCAGGATACTGCAATTTCTAATAGTTTTCATTGTCCTCTCTCTCTCTCTCTCTCTCTCTCTTTCCGATTTATTCCAACAATTTTGAGGAACGTTAAATTTTCCAAGAGGACACGGCTTGTTCCCCGGCAAAATTAAATTCCCGAAACGATTCGCCTCTCCGTCATTACCACCACGGCCGTTCTTCTTCAGATTCACCGACTTTCACGGGGCGATCGAACGCATTCGATTAGGCCGCTTCCGAAGAGGCCGCGGGAATAGACATGCGCGTTATTGGCGCCGATCATGCGATCCGAAAATCATAGAAAATTACTGAAAAGCCAAGAAACTCTCTCCGTGACGATCCGCTCGGGACTGCGAGCGAGAACGGCGGGGTAGAAAGAGCAGGGGGAGGGGAAGAGACGCATCCCTCGTCTTGAGACATCGTAATTCTGTCTTTGCCGTAACGGCTATCCGGCACGGAACTTGACCCCCTTCCTCCCCTCCCCGCCACCCCGTCCTCACCATCCGCCCTTTCGGTTTTCTTCCTCGTCTCGAAACAGAACAACTCCCCCCCGCCGCACTCTCCCTTCCCGCTACTCCCTCTTCCTCGTAGGTAACCAGAAGGGTTACTCGCCGAAAGAGAAAGAGAGGGAACGATGAAACAATGACACACGCGCGTTCTCGAGAGAGAACCGTTATTTAAATAGTACACGCGGGAACCTTCCGGGCACACGGGAGGAGGTGAAAAAACTCGCGCCCGCTCGCTCGCTCCTCCGAGGGAAGCAACGTGAGAAAGACTCTCCTCGAGATTTGCATGCCTGAGCGAGACGAGCCGCGGCGCCGGTAAATAGATGATACGCGCGCTTCGCTTTTTTCTTCCCTCTATCGTAATAAGAGGAGCGAAACGTGAAAGAGAGACAAACGGGGGAAGAGGGAAGAACGGAGCGGTTGTTCGATCACGCCGCATTGTGCGCGCTGTGTGTTCTCACTCCTCGATTAAAACTTTGCGCGCTGTCGTTGCAGCCCTATGATCTCGACGTTTCATTCATTTTCTCAGTTACATCTCGCTACTTCCAACGATCCGGTTGCGATCGAAAATAATTTGAGAGGCCTACTCACACCACTCATCGATCATCGTGAGCGCTTTAAGCGCGTTTTAGCGAGTGGCACGACACGAGGACGTGTGCGTCTCTCTCCATCAAATGTACGTGTGAGTCTCTTCGTACACCGAAACAATGACGACGATTGTCGTTTCTTGTACCGCGACAATTTGCATCCGTTGGAAAAGAGCTCGAGCCCGACTTTTCCTTCGCACTTTCTCTCGTTCGTTCCTTCCTTCCTTCCTTCCTTTCTTCCGTCCTCGGCCACGTTTCTGGTTTCTCCGTCGGCAGCTGTCTCAGCGCGGTCCGAAATCGCGGTCCCGGATCGATCAAGGGCTGGATCGTGCGTGCGGATGCAACTTTGCGGCGTCGTTGCGCCGAATAAATGAACGAAGGAGCGAGCGAACCGGTTTCACGCGCGTTGAGAGAGCGAATTGGGGTGAAGCCCGCGCAAAAAATTCATTTGAATCGGCCGACCCGGGACAGAGAGCAGAGGCGTCGAAATAATTGGATTTTAATTTTCGCGGTAGCGCGAGAAGAAAAAACGCGGGTGCACCCCCGGCCCGGAGCCCTGAGAACGTTCTCCGCGGAATGTTTATGTAATATCGCGGGGCGCACACTCGTCTCATCTCCACTTTGCGGCACCCTCCGTCTTTCCCACGAGTTCACAGTAAATCCCCGAGTGTTTCAAATTCTTTTTTCTCATTCCGGCTGGCATCGGAGACAACGGCTGAACTTGGTCGCGTGTGTTATTTTTAATTAACCCTCAAACATTTTTTCGTAATTGGCACTTGAAGCCGATTTCAATCAAGGCACGTGCGACTTTCTACAATTTCTTCGACGAGGAATGCTATTCCGACTCGATTTCGACGATACGGTTTTATTTTCGCGCGTTTATTTCCACATTGTCGACTCGTCGGGAGTGACGATCGGTACACGGTGATGACATTATACTGTTCCTTTTTTCATAAATTCTTTTCAATTTTACTGTTTCCAGTGGTGCAGCAATAGACTATCGGTGAGGCCTATCTTGATAAGAAACAGTAAATTTCTCCAAAAGTATAGAAAATTCTTTAATGGCGCATTTCACTTCCTGAAATATAAATAGTCCATAGGAAAGGATAGTCAATTTGCAGAATGTCGATCTAGCCCTCGGTTACAAAATTCCACAGCAATTTTGGCTATAAAATTCTGTCTGTGTAGCAAGTGCAAGTTATCGGTGAAAATTGCGCGAGTTAAAAAGAAAGGTTGAAAGTTAAGATTCGGTATCGACGCATTGAGAAGACGCTCGAATCGCTTCTCGTCATTCGGACAGGACGCGCGAAAGACGACCGGAGCTTCGACAGCTCGATGGTCCGCGCGAACGGCGCGTGGGGACGGCACAAAGGAGGCGAATGTTTTAATTAAATCTCACTGAAACGTGGAAACTTCGCCATCGCCCTGCGTTTTTGCGATTTTCCGAAAGTTTCGCCTCGCGCGCGAGCGCGGCGCGGCGCGGCGCGGGACGGCTTTTAAGGTGGCGATGGAAGAAAAGGTGGACGAGGTGGAGGACGAGGTGGAACACGGCAAGAGAGGACGAGTATCCGACCGAGCCCCTCTCGCGCCACCTCCTCGTCGTCGTCTCTCTTTCTCTCGCCCACCTCTCGTTACCTTTTCTGCCGTCACTCCGACCGCCCGGCGCTATCGCCGCTAAAATAAAAGAAGCCGCAAAAACAAAAGAGCGCTGCGGCTACTTAACGAAACAAATTGTTGTTTCGTTCCGGGGATGAGAATTTTAAAGTTTCCCGGCGGGGGAGGGCATCCTCCCGCCTTTTTACCGCGCTGTCTCTCCTTTGCTCCGCGCGCGCCGTGAGAGACCATCTCTGTGCTCGCTCCGTTCGTCGGGCGACAGTTTAACGTAATTCAGGGCTCGTTAGTGCCGCTTTCTTTTCCTCCACTTTCGCGCGGCTCGTTGTTGTCGTCGTCGTAGTTGGTCGTAGTCTCAGCCAAGTTGGCCCGCGATATACGAGGAGATCCGCGAGAGATCGTCTCGCTCGACGCGAATCGATCGGACACGTCGATCGCGAGAGCTCGGTCGTCCGAAAAGTCGCCGTCTCGTCAACACTTCTTTTCGCGCGATGACAACGCGAACGAGCGCTCTCGCTCGTTCACTGGTCGTCACGGCGACATACGTTGCTCTTCATTCGTGTTAAATCCCTAGCTGCGCTGCTACGGCGCGCTCGTTAGGAGCGCGCGCGAGAGAACGAGGATCGTTCGAACCGCCGCTGGCGGTCAGTCGTACGAGTGTGACTATTTCACAATGCACAGGAACGAACAAGGCGACACATTCAGCAAGCCGGCGAGAGGCTCGAAATGAACGACAATATATACACTTACACGAGAAGACACATGCCAGCGGATAGAAGAGAGAGCGAAAGAAAGAGAGAGAGAGAGAGACATAAAAAAATAAATGAAAACATCAAGGTCGGCTGATGAACAAAACGAGAGCAAAAGCGGCCGGAGATGCAAAAACGAGACGAATCGATCGCGAAATAGCTGTCACATACGGCAGCGAGATCGCGCGAGAGCGAAATCGTCGCGGCCGAAGGCGAATCTTGGCGTGAACGATCAATCAACGAAAATGATAACGGCCAAATGAACGAGATTAGACGCCAGCCGCGTCTGCGACGTGCAGGACGGATGTGTGAATGAAAACGTAACGTAACGACATGTATGTAAGAGCGGCAACAGAAAGTGAGGGAGAGAGGTCGATTGGCCGTGGTCGTGGCTCGGCTACAAGTAAAAGCGAGAGAGACTTAAGGGTTAGGACGCGCGGGCAAGGAAGAGCGATAATAAAAAGGGGATTTGCTTTTTGAACGGGCTGAGTGTTCAACTCACTCGCTGCAGGGTGGACCAGCATTCCTCGAGGGTGCGTTCGCTGATGTTGCCCATTCCTCCACCACCGCCGGCACCTACTGCACCTCCAAGCCCCGCCGCAGAGGCACGAGACTATCAGGCAAGATAGGATAGCTCATGTTAGTCCTCCCGATCCTCCTCGTCGTCCTCTAGGCGCTACTAACCGTCTCTACTACGAAAAGCCTCCTCCCGTCGGAAGCTCTACTACTTCGGAAATACGATATACGACGGCAAAAAAGAAACAAGGAACAATTAAAAGTAAAAAAAAAAAAGAAAAAAAAGTACGTTTTCCTGTTGTCGGCGCCGTCGACGGACGTGAGAAGAGCGAGTGACGGGTTACAGCTCTGTCTTACGCGAAGACACAGAAGGTGATCATATGGGAGTCGCTTTTAATTCCTAATTAATATATCGATGCTCGCTGGTTAATCGTTTTACAACACAAAACGAGATTTCTGCTACGACGATTCCTGGTAGTAACGACAGTGTTTCCAATCTGACGTAGTTATATGTCGGGCGTGTTCCCGCCGCGGTTCGGAGCTACGGAGGCTGCTCCTCCGGGTTTTCTCGCGAACAATATTTGTGCAGTCTCGCTAATTACAAATTGCCAATACTCGAACTTGCTAACGCGATCTCAAAGTTCAATTATCTGTCGTGGAGATACGATTTTTCTTCTCCCTTTCTCTCTCTCACACACACACACACACACACACACACACACACACACACACACACACACACACACACACACACACACACACACACAACCTCTCACTCTCGTTCACTCTTCTCCCTATCTCACTCTACTCTCGTATCGAGACTCCGAGGCCCATGCCGTCGCAGAAACACGGCGCGATATTTTCTTGGTAACATCTTCCCGGCGTACCGTATGACGTATGCGTATGGTATTATCTGTGTTGCGCGGGTCAAGAACCCCGGGAGACGACGTATCTGCATCTCCCCGCATTGGTGTGCGTGGGCCGCGTTCGCATTTGCGGACTGCACTGCTACTTTGATGTGTGCGTGCTCTCACTCTCTCCCTCTCTCTCTCTCTCTTACTCTCACTTGCTCACTCACTCTCTCTCCCTCTCGTTCACTCGCTCGCTCACTCACACACACACACACTCTCTCTCTCTCTCTCTCTCTCTCTCTCTCTCTCTCTCTCTCTTCCGCGTGTACAAGCGTGTAAGTTACTACGATGTGGTAAGTCAACGTACCCTGCTCAGTGCGCACGTGTGCACTCGCGTGTCTGTGTGCGTGCACGCGCGTACGAAGCGTGGTCAGCGTATCTGGGTACAGTCGCGGAATCAAACCGACGAAATTGTCGATGACATGTGACTTGGCGGCGCGCTAAGGTGACGCTAAATTACCGTAAAAGCTGCCGCCGCTCGTTTCAACGAATCCCGAACGGTTTCGCGATTAAACGTTGTCTGCAAGTAATGTTACTTAAGCAGAGCCGCAACCGGGAAGCAACATCTGGTACGTCGCTCGGCGAGAGAATACGCGCCAGTAACGCGAACGCGCGCATTCCGCCGCATCGCCGTCCGATTTTTCCGCACGCGAAACGGCCAACTTTCGCGACGCGCAGCATTCAAACCGGCGCGAATTTGCCCGAGAGAGCGCGACCACGCACGTAGGAGGAGGGACCTTGATAGCCCCCTCGCGGACAGCTTAGGGCTGGATGACGACGACGCGTCGAACGAGAGCGTCGTTGAATAAATATTTTTCCCCGCGAGGAGGAGAAACCGCTCGAAAGTATTGTCCGACGTCTGTCTCGGCCCGAGTGAATGACCCTATTTATCGGTGCGTTATGTATTTTTATCGCGGTCGCCTCGCCCTAGTTATTTATCGCTGCTCTCCTCGCAGTGGCTGGCGGCTATGTTCGAGCGCGTCCGCGTGTGCACGAGAGAGAAAGAGTGCGACACTCTCGTTCGCGTTTCTGTCTCTCGGGTAGAGACGCGCGCGGAAAACAATAGGAAAAAAGACAAAGATAGAAACAGCCGCGAGTGTGCAGCGACAGAGGCGGAGGTAGCGGCGACGACGGCACGCTAAACTCGACCCTGCGCGCGCGCGCGCGCGCGGTCTCTTTTCTCACCTGCAACTCGTTGACGAGCTTTTCCGTGAGCGTGGCGTCGTGGGAGTCCTGACTGGTCGCGCCTGGGCTCAGCATTGAGTTTTGAGAATTTTGTTGCTGACCGCCCGACATGTTCATACCGGCGAGACCGCCGTTTTGCGCGATGGTGCCGGCCATGTTGAGCGCCTGGCCGAGGTTCTGTGTAAGATTCTGCGCCTGTTGCTGCAGATTCTGCGTGAGGTTCTGCGCCTGTTGCTGCAGCGCCTGCTGGTTGAGCGCCTGGCCGAGGTTCTGCGTAAGATTCTGCGCCTGCTGCTGTAACGTCTGCGAGAGGTTTTGCGCCTGGCTCTGGATGTTCTGTTGCAGGCTCTGACTCGCTTGACTCAGATTCTGCGGCTGATTGAGCAACTGTTGTTGTTGTTGCGGCGATAGATTTGGCGTCAGACTCTGCGCCAGGTTGTGCTGCAGAGTCTGTCCAAGGTTCTGCTGCATGTTCTGTGTTAGCGCCTGGGTCAGCGCCTGGCCAAGGTTCTGATTAAGGGCTTGCGCCGCTTGAACAGCTTGCACCGCCAGCGACGGGCTCGACGCTTGCGACATGGTCTGTTGTGCTTGCGCGAGGCTGTGCAGGCTCTGTGCCATGCTGGAGGCGATGGCACCTTGATGGTCCGCCTGTGGCGACGGCGTGGTCGGTGCTGGGGAAGACTGATGTTGCGGACCTTGGCTCGTTTGGTTCATCGACATGGCATGCTGCTGCTGCTGCTGCTGCTGCTGCTGCTGTTGCTGCTGCTGCTGCTGCTGCTGCTGCATCTGCTGCTGGGGACTCGCAGTTTGGCCGAGACTCGCGTTCGTGTTCTGCTGCACTTGCGACACCGCGGCTTGCTGTTGCTGCTGCTGTTGTTGCTGCTGCTGACCCAGCGGACTGTGCAACTGCTGTACCTGCTGGTGCTGTTGCGTCGAATTGGAGATAGGACTGTGTTGTATCCCCGGCGAATGTTGGGGTGGACCGCGCTGCGGCTGCTGCCAGTAATCCGACATCTTGAATACGTGCTGGCGTAGCGCGTGGAGGTTCGCGGCTGCCGCAGTGACAGCCGACGCTTGGATCTCCATTGGTTCGGACTCGTTTTCAAGGTCGGGCTCTGGCGAGCTGCACGGATCGTCGTCCTCCTCCTCGTCCTCCCTCTCGGTAATATCCTCCTCCTCGTCGTCGTGAATTCTCGCGGTGCGGTCCGGCTCGGGTCCTGGCGGGCCCGCGCCAGCAACAACAGCAACACCACCGGCGTTTCCGCCGCCGCCGCCTCCTCCTCCTCCACCGCCACCGCCGCCGCCACCTCCTCCGCCGCCGCCGCCTCCTCCACCTCCTATCCCACCCCCCGAATCGCCAGAGTGAAGATGATTGCCCGGGTGGTGCTGATGATGATGCTGCTGCTGCTGCAGGTGATGGTGAGTACGCGAGTCTGGATTTTGACTCTGCGGCTGTTGCGGATGTTGTTGCTGCTGCTGCGGCTGCTGCTGCTGCTGCTGTTGCTGCTGCTGCTGTGGCGGTTGCTGCTGTTGCTGCTGCGGATGGTGATGCTGCGGCTGTTGGTGGTCTAGGCCGAAGTCCGGTTGGGCTTGCGTCTGTGCACGCAGGTCCAGGGCCGCCGTCGCGTCCGAAATTTTGAGGCCTTCGCGAGAAGCCCGGGCTACCCCCTTCCGGCGCAGCTTGCCCGCTTTTTCGCACCCCTTCCGGTAAGCAGCTCGACGGCCGGCACACCTCTGCGCTCGCCGCCGTTACTTCCTATCTTTCGTCTCGCTCGGTCGCTGCTTTTCAGCTCGGGATCGTCGTAACGATAACGATCCTCGCGCTGCCGAGCTTCGACGTGGGCGGCGGGCAACGTCAGTTACTCGCCACCTGCTGCGACTTCCCGGCACTGCTACCTACCGCCTGTCTCATGAAAGTTCCTCTTATGATTCCTCCACTCCCTCTTCCGGGTCCTCTCCCAGATCTCTCCCTCTCTCAGCTCGCTTTGTCCTCTTCTTCTTATTCTTCTTCTCCTCCTCTACGTCGTGGCTGTCTCCGTCGTTCGCGGTGTCTCTCGCGAGCGCACCTACGATCGCCGTCGATAGATCCGTAATGCGTCCTTTGTCGTGAGATATGGCTTTACGCACGCAGGTCGTGCCGCATGCGTGCGCGGTTCGTTCGCGTTTTCGCGGTTCGGCCGCGTGATCTCTCTTCTTCCTCTCCTACTGCTTCTTCTCTTCTTTCTTCTGCTGCTACTGCTACTTCTTCTCCCCCTCCTCTGTGTGTCACGTGTGTGTGAGTGTGTGTGTGTATGAGTGTGTGTGTGTGTTGTGTGTGTGTTTTACGCGTGTGTTTTGCGTGAGTTGCTGCGCGCGCGAGCGAACGTTCTCCAACGAATGGGAGAACGGCCTATTTCCTTCGTCTATCTAACTTAAACTCTAGCGTACACTTAAGTTCAGGTTAAAATTCAGGATTGCCCAGCCCGGACGGTGTAAACGAGAAGGATAGTCCACGCGGACGCGAATCAGATACCGGTCGGGTGAGGCTTCCGCTCTCTTCTTCCTCTTCGTCTTCTTCGGGGTGAGAAATCACACTCGCGGATGATTACCGCTCGTCCCGTTTTGCCCTGAGTATTTTAGCCCCGTTATGTTGGATGTGCGTGCGATGTTGTGTGTGTGTGTGTGCGTATGTGTGCGTGTGCGAGATATCGCGCGCGCCCAGCCTTCGAAAAAGTGTGTCCGCTGTCGCGCGCGTTGCTCGCCTGTCGGTGAGTCCGTGTGAATTCTTTTAAGCGGGACGAGAGCGTTCCTCTCCGGGATTTCCGTCACTCCGTTTTCCTCGGCTTCCGCCTCTGCTTTACGCCGACCGTCTCTCCTCCGAAGCGGCTGTCGCGTCCGTCGATGACTCCTCCTCGAAATGCGACTCTAGCGTTTTAACTCTTTAAAAGGAATTCTATTCGATTATCGATCACCGCTCGTCGTTACCGATATCGTCGATGGTAATTGTGGTTGCTTCTTATTATCGTTTAATTAATATTGCACTTAGGTACACTCGTTTTTTGAACACACTGAAATATATATGTATGCAGCGCGGGGTTCTCTGTCGAGCTTTTTTCCGATTCTTGCTTCGTTTTCTCTATCTCTCACTCTTTCTCTCTTCCTCTGTCTCTTTATCTCCTTCTCTCTCTCTCTCTCTCTCTCTCTTTCTCTCTATCTATCTCTCTATTTTCCTCTCCGTCTCTATCTCTCGATCTTTGCTCTTTCTCTCCTGCGCTTCCGTAGCTGCTCCCGATCTTTCCGTCCTCTATCACCTCGCTATTTTCGGATTCGCACGATCAACTCGCTGATCACTTTCTTCTTCGCAACCCCGCTTTTACTCGTTCGGCTCTCGGTCTTCTTTCGCTCTTCTGCTGCTCCGCTTCTGCTTTGCTCGTCTTATTCTGCTTCTTCCGCTTTGTCCAGTCTTCCTCTCCTGCGCGGGAATCTCTCGCTGCAACGCGTCTCCCGCTCGAAGCTGCAATTCAGAAAAAAAACACATACATTTTTGCGTTACTCGCAGTCACACGCGACAAGCATACGACATGTAAGTACGACTACTGCTCTATCTTTTGACGTCATAGGCAACTGCTTCACACGTTTTTCGCATTTCTCGCGATTGGGAAAACATTCGCGACATGTCGGTTTACACGCACCGATGACTCCGAGATGTCTTCCCGACTGATTCCACCGCGACTCGATTCGATCTCGAAGAACTCAACGCGTATCTATGCCGACTCAGTGTGGACAACGTCGTTTAAAATATTGATTTTTGCAAGATGACACTTTCTAAAAACGGTTGCCGCTGCGCGAAAATATCGAGTGTCGAATAACGCGATGCGAATCGCATTAGAAGGGTCCTAATAAAATTCCGTGATATCGGAGAGACATCAGACCGGAGATTCTGCGAGCTTGCGGCACGCGACGGGACTCTTCTTCCAAGTGGCGTTTCGCAATGAAGTATTACACTTCCGGCCTGCGACACAAACAACAGTTTCAACCAACACTGTCAGGAGCACGCACTAATTACGCGACACGCTGAATCTCGTCCATTTGACACATCCAGATCTCGCGACGATGATTTAACGTAACACACGTAAATTCAAGCCCTCTTCTCTCCTCTACTCCGCGGTGTCCCGTCGGCTGCCGCCTCGTCGCAGAATTTTTCGGCCGGTTTCGCGTTTCGCACGGTGCGATCGGTGGGCTCGCGAGAACGTCTCTTGCCGTCGCACGCGGTGCGTCTCGTCACTCGACGGACAATAAGACGCCGGGAAACGCCGGGTCGGTGTGAGGAACCCGATGGGGCTCGACTGAAAGAGGGAATGCGTTGACAGGTGAGAAGAGGTTTACTCGCAATTAAAGCTAAACGTCGCAACGAACATAACAAATGTCGGAGTGCGAGCCAAACGAGCCAAAGACGAATACCCGCAGCACTGAACATTCTCTCGGCTACGCGATTTCGCGTCGAAGCAAACACCAATTGCGAATGACCGATGTCACGTCTCACTGTGACACTCCGGTTCGCAGGACACGGAATTGCGTGCGCGATTACTCTCGCCGTCGTTTCTCGCGATGGTCGGAATCTTTCTCTCTGGCGCAACGAGAAAACGTATCTTCGCTCCGAGCCCGAGGATCGCGAATTGCCCGCCGACGCGCGCGAATTTTTCGCGCAGCACACCGAGGGGTGAGATTGCACGGCGCGATGTCGACGAAACGACAAATAATTTGTTGCGCCAGGATCCGCGCGACGTGACAGGCGGAGTGTCGTCTGTCCACCTGGACTGGTGATCTGGAATCGGTCGGTCGCGCACTGATATTCGCGTGATCGTCGACTCGTTTATATCGGGCGTGCAGCGTTTCTCGTTGCGTTGATCGTCGGACGCGTGATTCCGCGATTTCACGGGCCATCAGGACGACGAGCGTTCGCGGGAGCGTCGTGCCTCGCGGATTTCGACGAGCTGTCTCGTTCTTTTTCACTCTCCCGGCGACCGGCGGATCGTACGGTCGCGCTTCCCGATCCCGTTTCCGTCGCTTGAACGCGACGCGCCTCACCACGTCCTCCTCGCGCCCTTACCGAAGCACATCGTATCACCCCCGAGACGAGATCGCGGCGAGATCGAAGCGTGTGCGATCGCGACGAAACACTGTAGCGACGATGACGTACCGGGCATGTCAGGATTCGGAAGCAGGGCTGGAGAAGGGGGTGGGTCAGTGTGGTGGTCTTGGCCGAAAGTGGGGAAAACTCGGTAAAATCATGCGAAAGAAGAAGAAGAAGAAGAAGAGGCACGCGCGACGATCGCCGACCGTGGCCTACGCGCAAATCGGCGATCCTGGCTGGCGCGAAGCTACTCCGTGTTCTCCTCTCGCGCACGTTCACACTCGATTGGCACAATAAGATATACGGTACGGTGTGGAGAAAAGAATCCGGTGGATCCCTTACTGGAGAGATCCGAGTTGCGGGCGACGAGTGGCCAGAGATGACGATAAGTTTGGCGATGGTCGGTACGCGTAAAACGATCGTCGCACCTCGCTCTCCAGGTGCTATCTCTTTCTGTCTTGCTCTCTTTCTCTTTATCTGTTCCTCTGTCTTTCTCTCTGTTTCTCTCTCTGTATCGCGACCTTCGTGCACGGTATCGGCCAAGACACTGTTGTTCCTCTTCGAAGGACGACGACGGTAACGACAACGACGACGACGACGACGACGACGACGACGACGACGACGACGACGAAGACGACGACGACGACGACGTATACGACGACGGGGAAAAAGCTCTCTCCTCTTCCGCGTTCGAGTCCTTGACGGAGGAGGAACCGAAACTGACTCGGGTCTGCGGCTCGCGAGAAACGCTAAGTCCTTCTCCGTCGGGGGCCGGTGGTGGCGCGCTTCTCAGACCGCGTGCGTCTGACTAAAAGCCACCCCCTCGTGCCTTAAAGAACGCGTGTTCGGGTAGGGGCGTTGTCTTAGGTGGTGCGCGGCCGCGAAATTTCTGGCCACCTCGGAGCGCCTTCGCCTTCGACCCTTTCTTACCGCGACTACGTCGTACGCGGGTCCGACGGGCCTGGGCGTAGGCCCAGGTTGCCGTGGACCGACTCGTGACCCCTGCCGCGTCCTCCCACGACGAAAATCTACCTCCGGCAGGACGAAAAACTGAAGCCGTCGTAGGACAGGAGTTTTCAAGCTACCCCTCTTTTCCTTTGCCCCCACCAAGCAGGACGCCGAGGCGCGCGCTCTATCTCCCCCTTTTCCTCAAACTCTCCTTTCCCTTCACCCCGCAGCCAGGTGGGTGGGTGGGGGATTCTCCGCCGCCGACGCCTCGTACGGGGGTAAGCGTCGTAAGGGGTGAGAAAGAGAGTGGGGTTGCGCTCCGTCTCCGTTTCACCCGGCCAAGAAAACCCTCCTCGAGGGGGGAGGAAAGGAGAAAGAGAGCAAGCGAGCGACGGAGCGAGCGCGCGAGAGATAGAAGCAGGATGGGAGGGAGGGAGAGAGGGAGGAAGGGAGAAAGAGGACCCTCGTAAGAACCGATTATCTGTCCCTGTCTATCGCGATCGCAATCTTATACTTCGCGGTTACGTTCCGGCGCACGTAAGTACCGCGGTACGAGCGACTCGCACCGCGGAGTCTTTTTGCCAAGAGCTCGTCCTTGAAAACTTCTCGCCCGTATATAAGTCACGGATCATCTCCGGCGCGTCAACTCACTCGGACTCTCCTCTCTCTCTCTCTCTCTCTCTCTCTCTCTCTCTCTCTCTCTCTCTCTCTTCTCCCGTGGCACAAAGATTTCCCTTTCCTCACCCTCTCCCTTTCTCTCACTCGTTCGTCAACGGCGTGACGCGCAAGAATCTTCCGCAGTAGAGACGTGCGAACGCCACGAATCGGTTTATTCGACTGACCGAAAAATCGTGGGGTTCCTCTGTGTGTAAGGGGGTGTAACAGTCTGAGGTACGAATAAAAAGAAGGGGGACCGTCGTATAAAAATGGCCTCCTCCCTCGTGTCCCGTATGGCAACGCACGCGTGACTAACCATGCCGTCGTGGGGGAGTGAGTGTGGGGCAGGCTTTCTTTTTTATCCCTCTCGACGGATCGCACGGCCGACTTTATTACGAGCGGTAGGATACGGGGTTCGATATTCCGACGTGGCTGCCAAGTTCGCGCGATCAAGTTGGGCTACTCTGTCGCCAATTAGACAGCCGATCGCAGTCGAGACTCGCGCGCGCGCGCGCGCGCGGAACTCATCGGCGAAAGTACCGACGAAAGTGCAGTGTGTCGCGGCGTCACCCGGCTCGCGCCATCCGTCATCATCTCCACCACCCTTGGCATTTTGAAAGTCAAATCGCGATTTAAACATGGATCATCGACCTCGCGACGGAGGACGTCGACTTTCCCGTTGGACGCGCTCCGATGCTCATTTCACGGCGAAGGATGGTCGATGGTCATCCCGCTCTCGTCTTACGCACCCTCCTCGCTACGAAGTAGACAACCGAGCCACCCCTTCCTTCCTTCCTTCCCATCTTCCCCCTCCTCCTCCTACGCCACCTCCACCCCTGCCGTCCTGCCGCTCTGCCGAGCTCTCTCATCTAACGTAGCTACCCCACCATCGCATTAGGCTCCTATTTCTCCCTTCTCTGGCGAACGTCTTTCCCCTCCGTTCTCGCTCCTTCGTCTGTCTCTCTCCCACCGTCTGTTAGCCTCGCTGAGCATCGCATACGGCTACTACCCCGCGTGCACCCTTTCCCGCGTCCTTTTCTCTCCCTTCTTTCCCTTCCGTTCCCGACCGCCGCGACTCGCAATCCCCACTAGCTTGGCAACCCCCACGCGCCCGCTTTTTTACGCTGGCCTCGTCCTTTTTTCCACGTGGTGTACACGTGGAAGTATGAGTCCGGCGGGGGTGGGGAGGCGCGACCCCTTTTTTTTTCTTTCTTTCTTTCGCCCTACCCCTCGCCGTGTCCACGGCGATTCATGCGCGAGGGAGAGTCCCGTTCTCTCCGGTTGTCCGAGAGACGCGCGTTCACCCTTTCGCCCTTTCTGTCTCTCTCGGTCTTCCGGTCGACGGAACGGAACGGTGGCAAGAAAAGCAACGAAGAAAAGAGCGTAGCGTTGTGGCGCGTCCGGTCGTCTCGCGTACCCCCAACCTGCCCCGTCGTGTCCACCCTATCCGAGTTGCTCTTCCAGCGCGCGTGCGACGAGGGTGGACCGTCGCGCGAAAAAAGTTAGCCAATGAGTCGTCCGGCCGGCAATGGTGGAAAAATCGAGTGACCTTCGTCGCACGTGCGACGCCACGCGCGCCGTAACTTGCTTTGTCGCGGCGCGTCCGACCGTCGAAAAATGTCTGCCGCTTCTTAAAGAGATATCCTACGACGAGAGTATCCCATTCGGCGACGTGTTCGGCGATGAGAATTCGTTACATAACCAAGCTCGATATATAAGAGTAGCTAGATATCCGGGAATTTTAATTTTAATGCGACTTTGTATACACATAGATCAAATAGAGAAATTTTATTCTAGGATTTTAAGGGATGAAACTGCCTCTTCTACATATAGCGTATACATCTCGTAAATTATTCAAGATATCAAAGTATATTTCGTATAAAATTTCTATGATAAAAACACCTCTATCTAATTGCGCCAATAATATATTTCGGCGAAATTATTATTTCCATCAACATATCTCTTGCATTCTCCAAAAACTAGTTTTCGGCATCAACTGATAATTTCTAAAGTCATCTGTTTGCGTGCATGGAAGGTTGCATTAAAGTCAGAATTTCGCAAAGTTTCCTTGTGCGAGAAGAAACAAGAGTTCCACAAAGTCTCCGCTGATCTCGGCTAACGTTTCTAACGATTCTCCGTCGATTAATCACTTGAGAGACGCATCTTTAAGTCACGAACAAGTGGAGTGGAGTAATTCTGGAGTGCACTCTACTCGTATTAGATTCGTAATAAGTCAGACTCGAAGATAAGGCGTGATCCTATCACACAGATAATAGCGCACACCTGACACAGTCAATAGGCACATCAATGTCTCTCCGCAAAGAGGTCAAGTCTACGGCTGGACCTAGATGCCTAGACGAGACAGAGCGAGGCGTAATTTCGCCCCAAGCCTCGATAGACAAAAGTGTTCTCCCGCGGCGTCCGCGGCGGGTATGAACAGGACGAAGGTAACGCACTTCCGACACGAGGGTCTCCGCACGAAAGTGGCCGGGCGCGATCGCGATCGAACTTCCGTTCGCGGCAGGCTGCCGTCGAGGTAAGAATTTCGGCTCGGCCCGAGAGAGATAGACAGGGAACGAGCGAGCGAGCGAAAGAGAGAGAGTGAGAAAGAGGGGGGAGG
>NW_022639580.1:878984-884849 GCF_010583005.1 Odontomachus brunneus | reverse complement strand
GGGGGGGGGGGAGGAGGAGAGGGAAGAGAAAGATAAGTAGATAGAGTGAGAAACCGTGCGCGGGTGGAGAGGGAATCGCACGTTTGCGAAACGTGTGTTCGTACGGAGAGCTCCGAAAATAAGTACGTAGAGCGCATTGGGCAATCGAGGCTCACTTTAAATTACAAATGAAGCGGCCGGTTCGGCCGGGCGTACGCGAGGATAAAAACAGGTGAGAATCGAGCCTCCGCGCGAGTATAGGGTGGGTGGATTGTCAGGTACGCGCGCGTACACCCGCGCTCCCTCGCGTGTGCGTGCGCGTACGAACGTGTGCGTACCGCGTGCTGCACGTATGTACGCGGCGTTTTAGATCTCAATCCCGATCCCGATTCCCCCTGATCCCGATCGGCAGCTGGACTTTAAGAACCGACCAACGGACGTGCGTACGGACGGACGGACGGACGGACGGACGGACGGACGGACGGACGGATGGACGGGTACTTGCTGCGTACGAGTTGCTGCACGTGCACTTGCAACTCCGACGGCCAGTTGTGCCGGCGCTCTGTGAATCGAGCCGATCGACTACCCCGATAGGACCGCACGCCTTTGCGTAGGAAGACATTTGTCTTCTGGGCCTGCGTGCATGTATGTGTGGATGTGTGATCCTGCCTACTTTGGATCGTCCGCCTTCTTCTGCGCGATCGCCGCCGCCGGTGGAGTGCGGGGGAGTGCGCGAAAACGCGTCGACGAAGGTGGTCGTCAGGTGGTGGAAACGCCGCCGGAATATTTCTTACCCTGCGTGTCGCCGCGCGTCACGAATTTCCTGACTCGCGGCGGGAGCGCGGAAGTGCGCTTTTCATTACTTCCCGCGAGATCCCGCGAGATGTCTGCGATTTTTCTCTCGAAACGAGACTCGAGGAGATTTATTCATGGGCCGATCGAATTCGCGAAGAACATTTTACCGGTCTGAGGAGAATAAAAGGATGACGGATGTTCATGTCGTTCGTGCCGCACCGATGACTTTATCGTAGAAGAAAGGGAATCGAGCAGTGTTACTGATTGAATGTCTTTTTTTTTCCAGTCTGCCTGTCGCGCGAAAGGGAGAAGGACTTCCTACCGCGGAGATTCGTTCCGTTACTCGTGTGTGTCTCGCTTCAACCCCCGATCGTAAGAACTACCCCGTGGCGAGGTGACGCCTAGCGGCGAAATAAGGAACGACGGAACGAACGAGTGGAGAAAAGGGTGAGTCGTTTTAAGGTTTTTGTCCGTGCTAACCTCGGGCGGAATATCGATCACGCTCTGATAGATATACACCCGCGCTCGTGAAATAAGATGTAAGACCCACACATTGAGAAACAGAGAGAGAGAGAGAGAGAGAGAGAAAAAATGTTACTTATCAAGCATTCTAGAACACATCAAACACATCAGAAAGTGTCGAATTTGATATGAAAATACAATTTAGATAAAAAAGATTTCAAGTATACGGTATTTTTTTTCATAATATAAGGATTATGTAAATATTATATAATAATATGAGCCTCTCTCTTAATGATCCATATGTGTGTGTCGAGAAATATAGATATAATGAAAGAAAGAAGTAGACTTAGGGCCGGTTTTTCAATAGCAGTTTAAACTTGGATTCAAGTTTAAACTGCTATTGACTCTATTCTAACAATGTGTTTGTTTTGTTTAGAGTTTAAGTTGAAATCTAAGTTTAAACTATCATTGAAAAAACTGACCCTTAGTATGTCAATAACGAAGATTTGAATCAGTAGTGTGGAAACTAAAAACTTCAGAGTGCACAGAGTTGCACATTGAAAAGGCATTCACATGGACGCGTATGGAACGTAGGAGAAACTTGAATAAATTTTGAACATTTTCGGATTGTTGCGAATTCTTGAGGAAATTAACGAGATTACTTGTTTGAGATAAATAAAGAAACACTCTTAGACGCCGACGAGACCGATATAATTTCGGTGAGTTTGGGAGAATTTTCGGGAGAATTCACATCTTGGAAGAAAGGCGGAAACCAATCGGAACTCGTGCTGCTGGTCAGATGGTAAATCGACAGTTTCTGATTTTCTATCAGCGCGAGTTCCGATTGGCTTCTGTCTTTCCGTTTTTCTGCCAAGGCGAATTCTTCTTTGAGGACGCGAAAGCACTACTAAACTAACGTGCAATTCGCGACGATCCACACGCGATTATCAGCCTTTCCCGAATTCAGAGAATGCCGGGACACTGGAACTCACCGAAATGCGTTACGTCGGTCTCGATCGCCCACCACCTCACGCGCGTTATCACATTATCGCGGCGAAGAACGTCGCAGTAACGCGAGACTCACTACTTTATTCGCCGGGAAATGAGATTAAGATCGTCGCGACGGTCGCGATTCGGCGAATCGGCGAATCGTAGGAACGTGCAGCACGCGAGCCATCGAAACTGACGGCCCGGATTAAGAATTCTAACGGTAGGAGTAGCCGCTCGGGCAGTAGGATGAAATGAGCGACGCGTCCGGCGCATTACGCAATGAAAGAAACAAATGAAGCTTAATAGAAAAACTGCCCGCGCTAGAAAAACCCATTCCATCGTGCACTTAGTACAGCTGCGTCAGAAAGTGCACCGGCCGTTCTTTCTCCCTTTCGTCGCCGTTGTCGTCAACGACGACATCGTCACTGTTGTCGTCGTTGTCGTCGCGAGATGAGCAAGCGATGCGCGTTTCTTATCGACGAGCGCGAAATTCCAATTGGTGGCGCGACGAAATTTCGTACTGTAGCGAGTGCAATTTTTTTATTAAATTTCATTTATGTATTATTCAATGAAAACATGTGCAGTATTTGATTTTTGGACAAAATGAGATATCGCTTGTTTGCGGCGAAAAATCGCGAGTAACGTTTCCCCTAATTCGCGGGACCGGAATTGTCGCGCGCCAAGTTAGCGGCCGCGGTGAGATACCTCATGAATTTTTCGAGTGCATTTGGCAGAGGAGCTAATTAACAGTAATCAAGCGAATGTGTAGAATCGGCTCGCCGCTGACCGTGTACTTTGTTCCGGTTCTAAATTTGGTTTGCATTAAATATGAGAACGCTCTCTCGTCGGCACGCATGGGCGTGTACGCGGGGCCTCTGTATCGCCGCATTAAATACAACCAAACGCGGCAAACGCGCGTAATGAATCAAATTATTTCGGACCGCGCGCGCCGGATAGGGGAGGAGATAATTTACGCGCGCGCGGCAGCTCGCTCGCCCGCTCGCGAAAAGCAGGAAAGCGCGCGTGCGAAAAAACTGAATGAATTGCAGATTCGCGTCAGAGCGGACACGCGGATATGCCGCGGCGCGGGTATGCCGGCTGTTTAGGCGAGGAGAGCGACGATAATCGATACCGATTCCGGACAATTCGGGATGTCAAATGCGCGTCTCGCTGGAGATCAAAGGCGTGCGTGAATGCGTGCGTGCACGCGCGCGCGCACTTACGCGAACGTACGTACGCGTATTGTTGAAACTCGCGGACGCGCGTGCGAGCCGCGGCGAGACAAGCCCGCGGAACGCGTCGCATGCATTTTTCCCGACTGTACCACCACCGTCGTCTGCGGCTGTGTCAATAGGAGCCAATCTAAGTACATACGCACACACAGACGTAACGCAGCTCGCCGCACACTGCGACTCCTCGTGATGCAATCGTGTGCCTCGTGCCTCGCGCAGTTTCGACATTCTCTTTGCCCCGCGCTATGCGCAAAGTGCGGCAACGAATTCCGCGATCGGACGATCGATCGATCTCGGTGCGGACCTGAAATTTTAACCTCCGACCTCGAGCGAGATCCACCCCGGCCCCGGGGCCCTAGACTTCGCGTCGGAACGACGTGACGACGACAAAGACGACGACAATGACGACGACGACGATGATCGAGCGAGCGAGCGAGCGAGCGAGCGAGGAGCGGCTGATCCGCGCTGTGTAGCTGGCATAACGGGCGTATCTGTCGCTTTCGTGTTTTCTGAGACTTTGTGCGAGCCACGAGATAAGATAAAGCGCGCGCGGATCCAGGATCAAGGTGACGATGATAGCGCCGTGACTTCGGACGGCGTCGCGATCGCTCCGGAAAAAACTGACGCGCCTCACGGCGTTATCGGAAAAATACCGCGACGGCGGCGGCGGCGGCAGTGGCACCATTCTTAAGAACGAATGAGAAATAAGTAACGCGCTCTCTTCCGAGAGATATATCCAGGAATATCCGCGCTGCTCGCGAAAATGTACCTGCACAGTCAAGAGAGATCCGTGGGATTAAGTCAAACTTAATTTTTAAACGCGCTGACTACCACCCGTTCGCTCGTCTCCCATCACCTCCGCGTGTCTTCTCTTCTTCGACGGCAGGCTCGGGCGAAACGCGCGCGAAAATGATACATTCGGTCTTGGCGATGTTGGCGACGACGACGACGACGACGACGACGACGATGACGAGAGCCGTAGCATTGGAGACAAGCGAGAGAGCGATGAATAAAAGCGTACAAGTGAATAAAATAAAAGAGATACTCGTTGTCTCGTTCAGCTCAACGCGACAAAAAGAAACGATTGATCCCTCGACAATTCAGCGTCGCTGGATGTGTTTAAATATAACGAACGGGGCTCATGTATTTTGAAGAGAGAGACCGCCGCTCGTTGCCCGGGCAATGACGGTGGGAGAGCTAGTCATGAAAGATGGCAGGAGCCGGTCGATGATCGCGAATATTTTTGCGCACAGTCAGTACTCTCTTTCTGTCTCGCCAACAAGGGTGAAAGAGGGAGAGGGGAAAGAGCGGCGGCGCATACATAGGAAGACCGTTAATCAAAGCGGGCGCTCCGGTCCGGGATACCCGGGCGGAGGAGCGAGCGGCGAGTTTTGCCATTTTTGGGGGGGAAAATTTTCCGTGGAAATCATTGACGTCGCCCGGGTCATCGACGAGCTCTACCCGGCGGACCGAACAGCTACACATACACACACTCACGTACACGAGCGAGCGCTCGCGTGCGCACGTGTGCGTGTGTACGTGTACCAGGGTACACAACGTGGGAGGCCTGTGTCTCGTATATCGGGGTGGTAGTTCCCGCAGAGAACGGCGTGCGACGGCCTCCCATTGGCCTCCCATTGGCCGGTCCGGGGGTGGCTCGCTGCAGTCATCGATTCAGGCAGTCATTGGCTGACTCGGCCCCGGCCGCCATTTTGAATGACTCCGGGATCAATACGCGGGGTGCGGAAAAAAAAGTGCATGCAGGCCCACCGCCGCCCCCGGTTCCCTCGGCCGTATCTCACGGCCGTTCGCACGCCACCGCTCTCTCCCCTCGATCTCTCTCACTCTATCTATCTATCCGCCGGTTCATGCAACCACCGACACCGTTGCACGACCTCCTCTTTCCACCCAGAGGCACCCTAACGCCTTTCCGCCGCCGACTACCATCTACCGCCCTCCCCCGCGTTGCCGCCGTTACCGCTCTTCCTCCGTTGGCATCCCCGGCGCAACAACGCCAACCATCGACGACCCAGCCGAAAGGGAGCGATAGGGCCGTTCGTATGTATATGTGGCGGAGGAACGCGACGTATCTACGTGTGTGGGCGCGTGTGTGTATTTATACGTGTAACGAGGAACGTGCACGGACGTATATGCACATATAGAGTAGAGCGCGCGCGCGCGCGCGCGCGTTCGAAAATCATCGAAAAAATGCTCGGCGAAAGCGGGGTTGCCGGTGGTGAGTTTCGCCGTGGCGGCTCCGCTGCCGCCGCCACCGCCGCCTCCTCGTCCTCCTCCTCCACCACCATCACCACCCCCTGCTACCGTCGTCGCGTTCCACCGTCATTTTCTTCCCTCCCGGTTTTGTGTCGAGAGTGTATGCAATTTTCTCTCTCCCGTCCGCCCGCCC
>NW_022639580.1:871898-878907 GCF_010583005.1 Odontomachus brunneus | reverse complement strand
CCCGTCCGCCCGCCCGCCCGCCCGCCCGTCCAACAACCCACTCACCCTCTACCGCCCAGCCCCTCTCTCTTTCTCTTTCGCGCTCTTTCTCTGTCTCGCGTGTGCGTTGTTACGTTGCACGCTACGTTTTCAACACAGGCCAACTCGTCGGGAAATAGGAAATTTGAAATCGAAGCTCTGCAACGCCGCTCGGTGCCGAGCCCACCCTCACCACCTCCACCCCCCTACCCCCGTCCCTCTTTCTCCCGCATCACCCTTGATCATCGTTGGAGCTCCCGGGCCTGGCACCGGACCCGGGGGTGCGTCATCGAACTCGGGAAATGGAATGATTCCGCGCGTTCTTTGTCTCGAGGCCGCGCCATTTTCGCCCCTTTCCCGGCTACGTTTTCGCGCACTTCTGTCCTTTTCCTCGAGCCAACGATGCGCCTAATGGTGATCACGCGACGATCGACGATGGACGAAGGAGAAATCTCGCGTTAAGAATTCTCTCAAGAAGCGCTAGGCTGAAATAGCACGCGACGAACGAGCATCCCCCACACTTTTGCAAGTGTTGCGCCCGGGGATTCAATTGGAACGATGACAGACACGAAAGGGCGGATGGAGACCGGACGGAAGGACGCAAAATTGCCGCGATGCCGAAAACAGAAACCGGCGACGTCGCGGACGAATTTTTCGCGCGGATTAATCGCGCGCGACTCTGGTAGGTAGAAACGGCAAAATTAGTTGGCGACGTGCTAGGCGGATCGCTCTATCGCCGCGAGAAAACGCCTTGCGAAACTCGTTTCGCGCGTCTGCTGGAGGCTCGTCCCGCGACAGGCCGGCCATCAGGTCGTAGCACACTACTTAATAATCCGCGAATTATAATGGTAATATACATAACAGCGATTCTACGGGTAACAGTAGTCATTACGGTAGTCGCTATTATTACAGACACTTTCGCGTTTAACTGTTTTACCGTAATAAGCCGCGGCGGTCTGGTTGCGAGAGGAGAACGAAAGAGAGACAGAGAAAGAGAGCTCTCTCTCCCTCTCTCTCTCTCTCTCTCTCTCTCTCTCTCTCTCTCTCTCTCTTTCTCTCTCGCGGAGAGCAAGCCGGTGGTAGGTAGACAGGCAGGCAAGTAAGCCGCGCGCGGGCCGCGCGAAAGTATGCATTACACCGGCTAAGTTTTATAGCGGCCGTTGTTAAGGTGGTGCCGCGCGCGCGCAACCAACCCACCAAGGGCTGTCATTACGGTAACTTGTAAAACAGTTGCCTTTGGACGTAATGTTATTTGCACGATACGGTTTAAGTGGCGGCCGTTCGAAGATTTATCGTTCCGTTTACGGTTCGGCCGCTAAACGGCACGACAGATCTTCGCCGAGGCGCGAAATCGCCGTCTCCCCTTTCCTCGTGCTCTCTTCCTTCTCTCTTCGCTCTCGTGGAGTCGCAAGGAATCGCGACGAATCGCGGCTTCCACGCGACACGCCGAAAAAGAGGAGAGAAGAGCAGAAGAGAGGAGAGGAGAGGAGAGAAGAAGAGGGATCCGAGAGAATGTCCCGTTGTTCACGGAGCTCCTCACGGGGCTTCTCGTGGACATGGCGACACCCTCTCCCCCGAGCGGCGACTTCGAGAAAATTCGCGCCAGGTTAGAGAATAGGCCGAAAGCTCACTAAAAGGCATGCCATGCAAAAGATCGACATCCAGTTATTTGTTGGGTACTTACGTTTGGAACCGAACTAACTGAAACAAGGACATAAGGCTTCTCTTGGTAGCAACGACTTTTAGATCACATTTTTAGTTATTAAGAATTTCATCGTTTTTTTTCATTTTTCGCTTTTAAAATTTACGTTTAAAATCTAAAGTTTCTCAAAACTTGTTAAAAATATACTTTAGTCATATCTTTACAATTTACTTTGTAGGTGTCTAAAGTGTTATTTTTTTGTTTGTTTGTTTCTTTCCCCCCTGTGTCTCTCGTTTGTTCCTTCGACAGTGTAGGTGTACTCTTCTTCTTTAAGGCAATGCTTTTTGTTTCAATTTCGTTTCTTCTCTTTTTTTGGTGCTTTTTCCGCGTATTTTCTTGATTTTCTGTATTTTCTCCTTTTTCTTCTTAATCGTCGTCTTCTTACTCGTCGTAATTTTGAAATCAGGATCGCTCGAAAGTGTTTCTTTTTAGCTTCTCTAAATTATTGAAGTCCTTTCGGCAAAACTTAAGAGGAGTTGTTCAGACTTGTGTTTCACAGACAGAAATCGGTGCGTGTTTCGGAAACGGTGAAATTAATTTTTCAATGAAATAACTATGACAACACATAACAACACAGTGCGACGCGTCTGAAACAGAAAAGCCCCCCGAGCGTCCTCGTTAGGATCGATCCGCCGAAACGACGGATCGCGATCAACGGCGGTGGGTTCGCTCCAGCGCGAACGAATCCACCGACCGCCTCGCTGTATTTTAACGCGGCGTTTTTTTATTTTATTTTATGTTGTTTTATGTGCGGAACGGCATGCGGTTATACGGTTAGCATCGGAATCTCGGATTTCGTGTACGTTTGCGGAGGGACCGAGAAGCATACAAGCGACGAGAGAGGGTGGTATCGATCACGGCAGATTCTGCTTCGAGTTGCTAGGTGAGTCGGCATTCCCAATGTTCCAACACTCCGACCGAGGCCGCGAGACTCGATGGACTCCAAGTCCAAAGACGAAAACAATGAATGAAACGAGAAAAAATGAAAAAAAAAAGAGAGAAAAGATCTAACATATGGATAAAAATCGATAAAACAACTCGAAATGAATGATCTTTAGCATTCAAGGTGCCTCACCGTAAACCCCTGAAAGGGTTGTTCGGTGTTACACCCTCATACCGGAAGTCCCGACGGGAAAGCTGAGTCAAAGTCGAATTCCATCTCGGATAGTGAAGAAAAATGCTCGCTTAAAGTGATGACAATTGGAGCCGTGGACACCGCGTGAATCTGCCGTCGTCGATGGTCGCACCCACCCTCGGGGCATCCCCCGAGTCTGAGTCGGCGTCGGTCTAAGGCCGTTCGAATCTCCCGCTCGACGAAAGGAAAAACCTTCGGTATAAGAAGGGGACCACGTGACTCGAGGAACGAATGAGCGTCTTTGCCACCCCCGCCGTGGCGTCCTCGCCCGCCCCCTCCACCTTCTCTCTTTCCCCTTCTAGAGAGGCGCGCGGCGTCGCTCCTTGCGCGTCGTGGTAAGACGCGTCGGGACGCTGCCTCCGTCCTCCTCGCGCCCTCGTAAGCTCCCTGTCTCACGTCCTTTCTCCCTCTCCCTCTTTCTATCTCGCCGCGCTCTCTCCATCCTCGTGCTTTCCCGGACTTTTCTCCCCCACGTGCTCCTCGCGAGTCGGCAGTGTCTGCTGGCACGTCGCGGGGTGGCGATCTTGGGTAGAAAGGACTTTGGAGCCTGCTCCTGCTCTTCCTTCTCCTCCACCACCTCTTCCTCCTCCTCCTCCTCCTCCATCCTCGCCAATCCGCGATCTTTCTCTCTCCTCCCTCTGTCTCTCGTTCTCCCTTTCTCTCTTTCGTAGATCGTTCCTTACGTCTCTCAACGCGGCCGCACAACGTACTCTCCGGGTCGCGTCCCCCGGGGGAAACCCCTTCGCGAGAGCGAAGCCGTTCCCGGACCCTCCTTTCTCTCCCGTACACGCGGACTATTACGCGACGCGGGTTTAGGTCTTTCGTGTTATTTCTCGCGTACGAGCACCTCCGCGACCGCGACACGCGTCTCCACCGAATCGTCACGGCACGGCCCGCCGCGTTCGCGCGGATATTTCCGCAGGATTTCGGTAACCTTTGATAGAGGCATTGCGAGCATCCCCGTGTCTGAGTAGCAACTGCGCCGTGGCCCCGTGCCGGGCACCCCCACCTCACCTCCTCGCCGCCTCTATTGCACCACACGCCGCCCGCCGCCTAAACCGTGCCGAAGCGAGCCACCAACCCTCTCTCGGACGCGCGCTGGCCCTCCACCCGCGTTCCATCTCGCTCTCTCGACGGCTCCCTGCCGCCACCGTTCGCGCTCTCGCACATTCACCCACCCGCACGCCCGTTCGTTCGTCCGTCCGTCCGTCCGTCCGTCCGTCCGTTCGTACGTCCGTCCGTCCATCCGTCCGCGCCGCGCCGCGCCGCGCGCGTTCTCTCCCTCGCCTACGTCTCCTCTCTTTCCCACGCTCTTTCCGCGCCCTCTCGCCGTCTCGCTTTCTCTTTCCGCACCCGCTCGGACCGGCGAGTTCGCTCGGTTACTCGGACGCGCGCCTTCCTCTTTCGCCCCGTCTCCCTCGCACCTCCTCCCGCGCGGGCTCACACACGCACACACGAGGCGCACGGGAACGACGAGGACGGCGCACCGTGTGCACGTGTGTGAGTGCGATGCGCTGCGCGCTTGCATCGCCGTGTGTGTTGCGCTGTGCGCGCGGCCGTGCCCAGCCCGGCGCGCGCGCGGCGCTGCGCGGCTAGGCGCACCGAGGCGTCAGGTGGATGACGCCATGTACGTCGCGCAGACCGTTTGTAATGACGATAACCGGCCAACGCCGGGTTCTCTCTCGAATCCGGATAAATTTTCATGGCCAGCGGCGGCCGCCGGCCGCTACGAAAACGATCGCGTTGACACGTTCCCCCGTCGAGGGGGGGTGCGAGAATGCGATTTGGATAATTTCGTCGCGGGAATTAGCCGTGGCGAGAGGTGACTCGCCATCTCATTTTTATTCACAACCCCTCCGTCGTCGTCGTCGTCGTCGTCGTCGTCGTCGTCGTCGTCGTCTGCTTTGCTTCGCGATCATACTTGGAGAAAGATAGATAGATTTATTTAATGCACTCTGGGACGATTTCTCTCAAGCGCAGTTAAGTCCTAAAAAGAGAAAGAGAGAAAGTAAGTAGACGCGAACGAAGCCGGACAATCGTTTCATTACTAATTGAGTCGTTTTTTTTTCACTCTGCGCGCAATCTGCACTTTTGATAATTACTCGTGATAAGTAGCCGTGGTAAGCCGACGATAACGCGCTCCTGAAACTTCTTCTTATTAAAGGGGAAGACGTCTTCTCGAGTTTAGGCGCGAGAGTTGGTCGTAGCGGTCGACGGACAACTCGGACAACTCGCGAGATCGATATTTTCGATACGCAGGCTACCCTCTCTCGGTTAATTCGCGTGGAACGTCTTTCGAAAGAAGGGATTGACGTCAACGACATTGTTAGTCGCGCATATGGAGGGGCTCCCACGATCGTGCTCGAGTATTCAATTACAGGTTTTACGCGATTTAACGATAGTTAAAGTCGCGGCGGCCTTCGTAGTATCTCCAACACTCCATTCTGGGGGCCATAGAACGGCTGGTAAACGATGAGGGGTAGCTTCTCTGTCGCTACCCAATAACGATTTGGAGGCGTTATCGTGGCTTTACATCCCTTTGGCCCCGGCGTGACAGTAAGGTTAGCACGCCGTTGTTGCGTACACGCCAGAATGGAGTTCACGTTCATCGTGTATTTCGAATCGCGGCACTGACCACAGCACACCCCATCGTAGTTTACAGCGGGTAGATGGAGGCGAAGATACACCGTGGAAAGTATCGCGAGAGAAGCGTCCCTCTTTCTCTTTCCCGCAATTTCGGATAATTAGGTGCGGTAAAAAACTTTTTTTAAACAAACATTTGAATTTTTTTATTTGGAGAACTCGTGATTTTCTTTTATTTAGAAACTTAGTCATCGTCACAGTAATTTTGACATGCCTGAAGTTATCGATTCGAGCCCAAAACCTCCCCAAAACTTCTCGGAGCAAAGTCTCACCGAGTACGAGTGAGAGTTTATTCGAGACGAAAATACTTGAAATCAAAAGTAAACGTTTTATTCAGGCTTACGGGGTGAATTCTTACTCTCGATACGAATGAGCGTTCTAATGGATTAAAGTGAATTTTCGTTACCGTGACGATTCACTATATTTCAAGTAGAAATATTCGATTCAGTGTGGAAAATTCGTTCGGTACTAGTGACTCGGCTGTCGTTCTACTCCTCGAGTGGAATTCCACTGCGAGAAATTCAGAGAGCGATTTCGGTAGAGTAAAGATCTCCGTCGAGTCGATTGTAAGTTCGCGCAAGTTCTTCTGTGCGACTTTTACTGGACCGGAGAAGGCCGACAACTTGCCTGGCACGTCGATCGGCTTATCCCATCTCTGTCTGTCGTATGCAATAACAATTTGGAGGCGTCCGTGCGGCTTTACATGCTTCGGTACCACCGTGACAATAAGGTTAACACAACGGCATTGCGTACGCGACGTAACCGAGTACGTACACCATCGTATTTCGAATCCTAGCGCTGACCGCAGCTCGCTCCATCGCGCTTCCACGGGGGTTGCTCGGCCGCCCCCAGGTCGGCGTGCCTCGCCTCTGGAAATTCTCCAGCGGCATTCCCTAGCGCGAGCCTTTCGTCGATAGAGAGGCTGGATCTTATTACGACCGTGCAGACTACGCGTCGAGGTATGATTTCGTTGCATATGATGCGGGGTCCCCGGAATCGATCTGCCACACCGGCGAGGGGTGGTGGAGGGGGATGGGGGTGCCGTCGACCGTCGTATTTTCAATTCGCCCGTCTGCCGCGACTGTGTTTCACGCATCGCGCCCCGAGACTTTCGCGACGCGACAAACAAAATATTCGATAAAATGTAACGTCAAAATTGAAAATTGCATTTGCCTGTTTGCCGTCGGAATTACCAGTCGAAATTTGGATGTGCGAATTGCAGGTTTAAATCGAGAAAAATAATACCGTGTCGTGTACAACGACACGACACAGGCGAGCGCGCGGCGAGTTCCGCGACGAAAAAAAAAATTTAAAAATCACCCCAATCGAAATCTTAATTTCCATTAATCCTGCAAATAACCGTCGGACTTATCGACCTATACTGTGATGCTACAAATTGTTACTGCCATTCCTTCCGTGCCTCAGCTGGAGAGAGAACATTTATATATATATATATATATATATATATATATATATATATATATATATATATATATATATATATATATATA
>NW_022639580.1:865427-871803 GCF_010583005.1 Odontomachus brunneus | reverse complement strand
ATATATATATATATATATATATATATATATATATATATATATATATATATATATATATATTCAAGAATTTTATTTAATGTTTTATTATTTCATCTATTTTGCGTCAATTCTATTTTGCGTCAATTTTTATTTTTAATTTTAAGAAAAGCAATTTATTATTATTATATAGTATTGTTTTATTATATTATTTCATATCTGCATAGTGTCCTACCTCGAGATTCTCTATCGACTCTTCAAGTTGGACGAAGTTTTCAGTGTCAATGTAGAATCTTAATTTCGATATACGAATATGTGTCGCGGATAAAGGCGTCACGTGATCGATCGTCGCCGTTGGATTTCGACGTGTCGCCAGACTCAGTCGTTTATCTTGAAGAAGCTGCCGCTTCACTCCCGTCTCAACCGCCGCGAACGCGAGAACCGCTCCTTCCGCAGGAAGACGCGGCGCTCGAAAGGGCGGGAACCGCGGCGGAAGGGTGGCCACGACTGAAAAAGAGGGATCCCGCAGACGAGATCCTTTCCGTCTCCCTCTTCCGTCGCCGGCGGTTCCTCGTAATTGTATCGATTGTCTTAGGGCGACACTGGCTCTCTCGACCGTTACGCGCGCGCGACCCGAAAGGTGCACCGGTCGTCCCGGTGTGTTCTCCTACCTCCCCGCGTTCCATACCCTCCCGTATCCTGGTCGTACACACGGGGTGACCCGCTTTGTTGTTTCACCCGATCGAAAAATAAAAATTCCTAACCGTATGAAAGTTTGACCTGGATCTTTTGTGGACGCGGAGAAGGGCAAGGGGCAGTCAGTCAGCCAGCCAGCCAACAGACACAATGCGCCGGCGAAATTTGCATATACGCGAACGGCCAACGGCGACCAGGCATGTGGTGCATCGCGACGGGCTACTTCTCTTTCGAGAAATAGGGGTAGCCCGAAGGGTCCGATAAAAGGGAAAAAATTGGATTTCGTCGCCTCCATCAGTCCGCGACGCGCTCAGAAGGGACAAGAGTCGAATGGAGGATTCAGGTAGATAGATTGTTGGGTAGAATAGAGTAGAGTAGGTAGGTAGGTAGGTACGTAGGTAGGCAGGTAGATAGATAGATAGGTAGGTAGGTAGATAGGTAGGTAGGTAGGTAGGTAGATAGGTACAGAGGACCGCCTGACTCCGGACAAGGGGATGAATCCGTTTTTTCCACCCTTTACCCTCATTGTAGAGCCGACCCATCGGGTAGTAATCATAATAATGAGAGGAGAAAGACCGGTTGACCATCGGGCGGCCAGAGGGTCGATAAAACAATCGCGGCTCAGTTTTTGCCACGCCAGCTGCAGCCAGCATCAAACGCGACGATCGTTGCTTTGTACGTCACGACCCGGAGTCCCGAAACTTTGCTTCTGCGCTGACCCTGTAAATCCCGTTCATTTGAGGGGTCGATGAGATGAATCTCGAGATTAGCATTAGATAGCATTGTCTGACTATCTAACTACTTAATATTCGATGCACCTTTTTCGATCTTTTTCGAGCAGAGTATTAAGTGCTAGTGTAAGTTTTTTTACTACAGCTAGAGCACGTGCGCGATAAGCTAGTATTAAGTAATTAGTATTAAATAAGATTAACAGACAAATTGAAGCAACAAACTTTATATTTTCGTAATCAGCTTATCATTTTTTGGTTTTGAAATTTTCAACAGGGATGGGAGATTCAACGCGGAGAGGTGAGAACAAGGAGTTGTTCCACAGCAATAGTTGTGTATGTATGTGCGTATACTAAAAGACCAATAGACATTTAAATTTCGAGTCAATCATTTAAATTTCGGTACAATCGTCCATGAAACAGAAGTGAAAAAAAGCCGTTGGAAAATTCGAGGTAGGGCTCGTGTGAATGTTTAGAAAGTGTTTTTGTTATGATCTCTCGGCCGCCGAGATCATGCACGCGTCATCGATTACCGGGCGACGCCGATCGACAATAGACGAGGGATGAGTTTACAGTTTTTGTTTTGATAGTGTCGTGTACCTATCTCGTAACCGAGGCATTACGTTTCGAGCCGGTGAGAGACGAACACATAACGCGCGCGGCGAAGCGTGGACGCGTGAGACGAACATTCCAGACTGTCCTTAAAATATTCCGTCGGCATTGCGATATTTAACACGTGTTTCTTCGATCGAATCGTACCTACGCGAGTGTCAGTGTCAGTGTCAGTGCTGATGTCAGTGCCACGATGGGGTATTCGGAGCAGCCGGGAGCAAGATGCTGGATCGGGAAGCCAGGACGGAGGAAGCCGGCATACGGACAGCGACGTATTACAGATTCTCAGGTATGTTGAATTATTTCTTACGCGAAATTTTTTTTACTTTAACGGGCGTTTGACGAAATCACCGAGGGTGACATACCGAGTCGAAATTTAGGCCGGCATTTGTAGTTTGTCATTTTAGTAATTACACCTTTTTCAAAATCTTTCGTTTTTTATCAACGAATAATATTATTTCTTGTATTTATACATTTTATATACGTATGTTTTATTTTATGCAACAAAGAATATTAATCCAAACAGCAGTATAATAGTTCGCGCGCGCACAAATACGAGACTGAAATTAATAACGTCCATGGATTGTAAATAATTCACAGTTACGAATACTGGCCTTAAAATCTTTTGTAAGTGAATATATTGATTTACATATTTAATAATGCTTCTTGTCGCGAGTCTTATATTGTTTTCCTTTTCTGGTGCTTAACGTCACTCTAGTCTGTATAGCAGTATTTAGATATTTGATACATTGTTTTTTATTTTGTTGACATTTGTCAACGCTTTCTTTTCGCGTATGTTTACCATTATTATGGCATTGAATCCGAATTTAAATCTCTATTGGTCCACAGCATTATTAAACATAATACTGTGGAAGCAACTTCCAGTCAGCTCTTTTAAGAGCTATAAATCTCATTTAACTTCTAATAAGGAAAAAAAGAAAAAAAGAAGTGGACAGAAATATTAAAAAATTAAGAAGAAAATGTGTTGTTCTTTTTATCCATTTATCTACACTGAGAAAAAAAGTAATTGGATCGACAAAATCGACCCAATAGTTACCAATCATTAAAGAAATATCGTATCTATTCAACTATGCGCGTTGGTACAACAATAAGTTACATTGAAATCATTATATCTGTATTGATATAGTAATATCAACGCAACTTATAGTTGCACTAACGTATATTTTGTTTAATGGATTCAAGATTTCTTTGATGACCGGTGACCACCGATTTTATATCGATCCAACTACTTTTTTTAAGTATACTTTTTAAGTATACAACTACTTTTTTTAAGTAGAATTTTCATTTGATATTTAATCATCGTACATATTCTACTAGTGTTTGGATAGTAAAATAAAATAATTCATGTAAATTGCTCATTGACACTAATTCTTAGAGTACATTGAAGGAAAAATTACTTTAAAATCAACAAATATTTCTTTGATAGGTGCCATTAATATATTTACTTAAATCTAAATTCTCTTTATTTAAATCAAATATTGTTTACCTGATTTAAGTAAACAATATTTAGTTTAAATAAAGAGAATTTAGATTTAAATAAATATGTTAATGCACCCCTAAAAAAAATATTTGTTGATTTTAAGGTAATTTTTCCCTCAGTGTACGAATAGCACTTCATTCGTTGTAACGCATTGTAACACGCGAAAATAACAGGCATCGTGGCGATTTTGATTTATCTCCCCCGTGTGAGTGTTTCGTATTCCTTGCGCTTAATTTTTTCGACATTTTCTCCACGGAGCGTGATGCATCAGACAGGAAGCGAGAAAGGACACGTGACATATTAAATGCAAGCAGAATGTCAAGATATCGGAATATACAACAATTCTTGTTAAGTCCAGTCTTCAAGCATCGACATGCAAAGAACAGCAGTAAGCACATTTGCAGAACCAGGTAAAACAATAACCACCTTCTCCACTGATCCTTCAAGTTCGACGGAATTTGCAGAACTAATGAAGCAAAATTTTGACTCGAGGACCCTCGGACATCGCGCGTGTGCGTTTTATCAATACACCAGTAAAAATAAAAAGAGAATTCCGCAGCAATTCGAGCGGGAATCCTTTAACCTCTTCAGAGATACTGACATATATGTACACGTTTAGATACGTTCGACACGTTTAGACACGTTTAGTTACAATTTTTCTTTTTTAATTGTTGAGAAAATGAACAAATTACTGTAAGGAAACATTCATTATAGAATTCTACAAGAAAAACAAAAATCTCATTAGGCAATTGATAGGTATCATTTATTTCACTTTGAAATTAAATCATTTTTTTATTTTAATTCATTCTTATTGATTGTAATAAAGTCATTCCTGAAGAAGTAAAATAAATTTTGGGTTGATCCATAAGTTCGTGCATATTGTTAAACAGAATTGAAATGCATTTAATCGGAAGGGATAATGTCAAGTGAATAATGATGTATGAGGCAAAATATCTCAGCTAAATTTTAGTAAAATTTCAGCTAAATTTTTATGGAAGTAAAAAAGTGTATTGGACCGGAAAAACTCATTACTGTCTTCCATTTTCAAACCGCAACAAAGACCGCAACAAAGCAACAATTTTTTTAAACACTATTACTTACATTTCTAAATATGCTCTGAAATATCAGCTATCAAAGCATATAAAGATGCATATATAGGAATTATCCTCTTAGTATAATGCTGATATCAATTAAACAAAAATTCGCACGAACTTATGAATCAGCCCAATACTTGATCGAGACCGTCATTATACGCCATATTAGATCTGACATTTTAAATTTTGCAATCGAACCTCGGATTCGTCAGTGATCACATGACTGGCACATCTGTAGTCAGATGTTTCATCCGTTGCAATAGAACCATGCATCACACACAATACAGTACATAATACTTTGATAACGTGTGTATGTATATTTCGTAGGTATTTATTATGTACGAGATAAGAAACACTACGTTACTTAATACATTTTTTTTATTTTTCTATATAAAATATTGTTTTCTGTACAACAGATATATGTTTCAACTGAAAAACATTTTTTTAAGTACTGCAACAAGGATCACTAAAATACATTGATTCGTTCTAAAGTGAGTTATTTAACTTTTTGAAGCATACATTTTTCCTTATATAGGATTTACCTGAAATTTATTATCCGAGAGTTTTTGAGATCGCTGATTACGAATGTGAACTCAAAATTTCGAAATTCAATATGGCGGTCTGAATTGCAAATAGTGACTTAATTCGAATGAAACTCGAATGGATATTTTTGGGGTCACTGATTACGAATGTGAACTCAAAATTTAAAAATATAAATGGCGGATTCGATATGGCGGGCCAAAATGTGAAACCGCGCAACGTAGCGGCGCTTGAACTACTATCGTCGAGACAATGTGCGAGATTTTCTTCGTTCATATAGTACATTATTCGCCAATAGTACATTAATACAAATCGTAACTGTTTTGCAGAATATCATACCTAATTGAATATCAGCCAAGAAAACGCAGAGTACCAATATTTATTCAAACAACCTATTTTTTAGAATTCGAAGTCATCATTTTTTGAATATTTCAACTTTGAATTCGAAATCAGCGATCCAAAAATTTTTTTAAGTACCAAGTTTTACTCAAATATCTTTTGTAGATTAGCCACAATTTATTCTATGAAAAAGTATTTTTTTGTATTTTGTTCATTTATAAAATCCAAAAAGTCGAAATTAAAATTTTGAAAATATTTTTTTTCATAACAATTGATGTCCTAGGAATCTAAATATGTGATTACATACATCCTAATACATTAAAAAGTATGTAAAAAGAATAAAAAACCGAGCGCAAAAAGGTGTGCCTCAGAAGTGCTACTGTGCCGCAAAGGATTAAACACGTTTTTGGGACAGCAAACGTCCCACCAGGATTGAAAGAGTAGTTAAGTTGGCAACGTAGGAAATATCATGTTTAACATTTGGCATTCGCGAGATCAACATTACTATTAAATGCTTACATGTTCAGAAGTGAGATATTGAAGAGGAACATTGTGATGAGAACTTGCTCGCCGTTCCCGCATGCTACACGCATAGATTTTCAAACGTTCTTTTAGAGTAATGTTAGCTTCATTATGGAATAATTTATCTGCTACATGAGCCGCTTTAATGACTTTAAAACGAGGTTATTTGACATTATTATTGCCGGGAGATTACCGGTATCTAACGCCTGCACTTTATTGTCTTGAATTTCTACATCGAGATATAAGAATATCTATTTTTAGGTAATTTTTATGACCTCTTTACATCATTTACTTTTTATCTGTGAATTGTTTATCAATCTAATTCTTGTCTATGTAACCTAAATGGTGGGTCCGTTAAAAAGTATATT
>NW_022639580.1:862753-865417 GCF_010583005.1 Odontomachus brunneus | reverse complement strand
TACATTTTTCCTTATATAGGATTTACCTGAAATTTATTATCCGAGAGTTTTTGAGATCGCTGATTACGAATGTGAACTCAAAATTTCGAAATTCAATATGGCGGTCTGAATTGCAAATAGTGACTTAATTCGAATGAAACTCGAATGGATATTTTTGGGGTCACTGATTACGAATGTGAACTCAAAATTTAAAAATATAAATGGCGGATTCGATATGGCGGGCCAAAATGTGAAACCGCGCAACGTAGCGGCGCTTGAACTACTATCGTCGAGACAATGTGCGAGATTTTCTTCGTTCATATAGTACATTATTCGCCAATAGTACATTAATACAAATCGTAACTGTTTTGCAGAATATCATACCTAATTGAATATCAGCCAAGAAAACGCAGAGTACCAATATTTATTCAAACAACCTATTTTTTAGAATTCGAAGTCATCATTTTTTGAATATTTCAACTTTGAATTCGAAATCAGCGATCCAAAAATTTTTTTAAGTACCAAGTTTTACTCAAATATCTTTTGTAGATTAGCCACAATTTATTCTATGAAAAAGTATTTTTTTGTATTTTGTTCATTTATAAAATCCAAAAAGTCGAAATTAAAATTTTGAAAATATTTTTTTTCATAACAATTGATGTCCTAGGAATCTAAATATGTGATTACATACATCCTAATACATTAAAAAGTATGTAAAAAGAATAAAAAACCGAGCGCAAAAAGGTGTGCCTCAGAAGTGCTACTGTGCCGCAAAGGATTAAACACGTTTTTGGGACAGCAAACGTCCCACCAGGATTGAAAGAGTAGTTAAGTTGGCAACGTAGGAAATATCATGTTTAACATTTGGCATTCGCGAGATCAACATTACTATTAAATGCTTACATGTTCAGAAGTGAGATATTGAAGAGGAACATTGTGATGAGAACTTGCTCGCCGTTCCCGCATGCTACACGCATAGATTTTCAAACGTTCTTTTAGAGTAATGTTAGCTTCATTATGGAATAATTTATCTGCTACATGAGCCGCTTTAATGACTTTAAAACGAGGTTATTTGACATTATTATTGCCGGGAGATTACCGGTATCTAACGCCTGCACTTTATTGTCTTGAATTTCTACATCGAGATATAAGAATATCTATTTTTAGGTAATTTTTATGACCTCTTTACATCATTTACTTTTTATCTGTGAATTGTTTATCAATCTAATTCTTGTCTATGTAACCTAAATGGTGGGTCCGTTAAAAAGTATATTCAAAAAACGAGAGAGAGAGAGAGAGAGAGAGAGAGAGAGAGAGAGAGAGAGAGAGAGAGAGAGAGAGAGAGAAAGAGAGAGAGAAAGTCTCTGTTGCCCTGACATCTGACAATCGAAAAGATGCTCTCGGTCAACATGCACGTTTCGTCACGGCGGATCGATTCGCCTATCCGTAAGCGGGACGAAAGCCCGAGAGAGGATCGAGAACGTCCTCTCTCTCGCCGAAGGGTCGGCGATTCGTGGGAGGACAACCCTCTTGGCTAGTCGCCTAATGATCGGCGGAGGAGTAGTCGTGACGGCGAGAACGGGGTGGAGGGTCGCAAGGGGAGAGGTCGATGGCTGACGTCCTGGGTAATTAGTAAAAACAAAGGACCCGACCGCGAGAAGGAATCGAGGAATGGTCGTCGGAGGCGAACATAAGAGACAAGCTGAAAGAGAAGCAGAAGATCGCGTCAGAACGGCCGGGTAGATGGCAACGAAGACACGCGGGGGTGGCCGGGAGGGGGCGGGAAGGAGCAGCGGCGAAGGCGGCAGTGGTAGTAGACGCGAGATAAAATCTAAATGAGAAAGTAATCCCTCGACGTTGATGAGGAAACGAGCGCGGCGGGAGGCGCGGGTCGAGCTGTGAGAAACGATCTTCTCTAGGCGCCTCCTTTTTCGTCCTAGGTCATGGCACCTGGGCTCTTCTACTCGCCACCGGTGTGGTGGCCTTCCGCGATGTAAACACCTAGCGCATCAGCCGGTCCGCCGCCGTTGCTGCTATCGGGCTAAGCGCTCGGGCTTAACCTAACCCAACCTAGCGTGACGACCGCCACCGCCGCCGCACGTCCGGCGTATGTAGGTGGCCCTATCGATTCCCACCTCGAGAGAAAATAACGGGGATCTCATGGCGGCCGCCGCCGCCGCGCCCGCAAAGTTATTTCGCGAAGTTCCGCGAAAGCGGCACCGACCGAACGGTTCTCTGCTTCGCTCGCGGTAACCGCCGTCACCGCTCCCGCACTTCGCACCCCCTCGGGGTGCGGATGGAGAAGTGGAGCGCGCGAAGGGCTCACCGCTCGGGGGTAATCAAATGAAAACAAAAATCGCGGAGCCAACCTCTGTTTCTCTCTCTTTCTTTCTCTTTCTCCCTCGACATCTCTCCCTCACCCTCGTTTTCTCTGCCTCGACCGAGAAGAAGAAAGTTACACGGCCAACTTTCGCCTTTTTCGCCGCAATTTGCGGCCGATTCAGCCGTGAATCTCGTCCCAAGCCTGGTCGAACGGCTGGCTCCTCTGCGGAGTATTTCCATTCCGCTCGTGAACAACTGCGGCGAAGGTCAATGTTCCCTTCGCCGACCCGTGCTCACCCGACGAAGGAGAGAGAGAGAGAGAGAGAGAGAGAGAGAGAGAGAGAGAGAGAGAGAGAGAGAGAG
>NW_022639580.1:832628-862647 GCF_010583005.1 Odontomachus brunneus | reverse complement strand
AGAGAGAGAGAGAGAGAGAGAGAGAGAGCCGCGAGCGAGCGGCTAATCGCGTTCGCGAACGATCAATCGCGAGTACGAGTCCATGGAGCTTCGATTTTCGGCTCGATTGTGATCGCCATCGTGATTTCGTTAACACGTTTCACCCTGACGAAATCTCTCTTTCCTTTTTCGTCTCGCAGGATATTCTGTCGTCGGCTTTAAGAAACGGTGAATAAACTCCGCGTGTTGAACGTCTCACTCGACCGAAAATAGGCGGGCTTGCCCACCTCCGACTCGAGTGTTTTTGCACGCGATTCGTCCTTCGCCGAGGCCGCCGGCACGAGCGACGGTGGTGACCCAGATTTTTCGAGGCTGAATCGCGCGACTCTCTTACTCGCTCGCCGTACTCTCGAAGCTCTTGTTCGTCGGCGAATTTTTCACCGTCCTGTGGAATCGCGTGACCGAGCGGTCGTAGTCGCGAACGCGAGAAGGCGGCACAACTTCTGCGCCAGAGAGAGAGAGAGAGAGAGAGAGAGAAAGAGGACAATCCGTTTATTAGGTGTTGCAGATGGGCCAGATGTCCATCCTTCGCGTATGTAACACGTGGATAATCGTAAGAGCTCTGAACGAGCGAGCCGCAGATCACCGCGGCATATGCCGCGATCTTCCGAGAGAGCAGCTGCGACCTGGTCAGAGAATGAATCGGCCACGTAAGGTGCAATCTTGAATAAAGATTAACGTCTTGAAATGTGTAACACGTCGCTCTCTCTCTCTCTCTCTCTCTCTCTCTCTCTCTCTCTCTCTCTCTCTCTCTCTCTCTCTCTCTCTCTCTCTCTCTCTCTCTCTCTCTCTCTCTCTCTCTCTCTCTCTCTCTCTCTCTCTCTCTCTCTCTCTCTCTCTCTCTCTCTTTCTCTCTGTCTCTCTTAGTCGCTTTCTATCAAACGCCTCACATTAACCTTCTCGTTTAAGAAGACGTATTGGTTTAACTTGAGTCAACTTCTCCATATTTTGTCTCCATACGTATTTTTCTGTATATAAGATACATATAAAATAAAATAAAATTATATATAATATTATTATATATGTATATATAGAATTTTTATTAATATTTATGCCATAGGAAGAGAATGGAGGTAACGCGATAATTACATTTAATGTATGAAATCCCGCGTTCATGTATACGGCGATGTACACGACGCGTTTGCGATCGGAATCGCGTAATTTTTAAATATTTATCGTATTCTTCAAATAATTACGCAACGAACGATTTTATTTGGCGGGTAATATTTGCTCGATTTTACGTAGCACCTCTGCGCGTTACGCGCTGTAATACATAACGCGTACTCTCCCTTTGCCTCGGTCGTCGCTCGCAGCGATTCGGTCGATTCAAACGCGGCTGCGAAATGCGGCTTCGACAGTCGCGGATAGTTGCGAATCATTTGTACACGGTGAGTTAAGTAAGTCGCGGGTGCTATATTTCGGGGCGCATCTCGCGCCTCATCCTCTCGAGGTCATCGTCGCCGGGCCTCATTGTTCGGTCGTGCTGCCTTTGTGCGCGCGTGGTCTGGTCTGTTTTCGGGAAGGGAACAAAAGGGGCGGGAAAGAGGCCGAAAAAAGGAGAGTGTGAGGATTTAAGGGCGCCATTGTCCGCCGCGGAATTCTATATCTACGAAGAATGCGAGCGGACTGATTTCAGCGTGCTCGCCGCTCTCTTTCTCTCTCTCTCTCTTTCTCTCTCTCTCTCTCTCTCTCTCTCTCTCTCTCTCTCTCTCTTTCTCTGCTCCCGTTGCAAAAAATCATAATTGCCTAGGCGTTTTGTGTGTGCGTAGTCGCCTCGTCGAACCGGGGTGGCGATTCTCTCTTCAGCGACGCGCCGATACTCCATTTTGTCGATCGTCCACGCGCTCAAATAGACGACTCGTCGATTCGCGGCCGAGCGCGCATTTGGCGGCACGCCGGGCTCTTTAAGGCGCGTTAACTTTGTTTATCTATAAAGTCCCGTCGCTGATTAAGTCGCGGTGAAGTCGCGCGGGGGTGAGAGGGAGGCGCCGTGGGGAGAAGACGGTTATAAGATCCAGCGATGTTTCAAACTGCGCGGCGTAAAGCACGCCGCGGCAACTCCGACCGCTCCGTTCCTTATCGCGCGGAGCGGAGCGCGCCTGCAGAGGAGTCGCCGCGTCGTCTGCTCGCTTGTGCGCTCTTATAATGAAATTCTCCGCGGCGAAGAAAGTTTTAAAAGTGCAAAAGTGCGCCGAGACAAAAGAGCGACACGCGGGGAGGCTGACAGGGAGGCGGACGAGATTTAGGAGGATCATAAATCGGCCCGACGTCTTCGCGCGCCGCGAGAATCTCAAGGAGATTAGAGAGAGAAGAGGCGAAGAGCCGTGCCTTCTCTCTTTCCGCCACCGGAAAAAAAAGGATCATCGCGGAAACTTTGCTCGGCGACGAGTTTTATCTTCGTCTTTTATTTAGTCGTAAAGAGAAAGAGCGAGTTAGAGAGAGAGAGAGAGAGAGAGAGAGAGAGAGAGAGAGAGAGAGCCTTGTTAATGCCTTCCGAGCCGCGTAACGCAATCCAGTTCGCGTTATCGGATCAAGTAGCGTCGGATGTGCGCGATTTATCGACACTTCAATTATTGGCATATCGCGAGAACGTAGGAGAAGCGAAACGCCGGAAGAATTTTCGCGACGAGAGGAGACGTGGTGCGCGCTTGTTTTTAATTGAAAGCAAAGTCTGTGGATTTTTAATTAAGAAAATTCAAGATCGACCTTCGCTGGTCCACCCACCCACCCAACCAGCCAACCACCCACCCACCACCATCTATCCAGCCATCCATCTGTCCGTCCGTCTATCGAGTACTGCCTATTCCTCGGAAGCTCCTCAAACAGTTTTATAATTGATTTCATTTTCATTTATTTTAGCACGAACCTCGCTTGCTTTCTCCTTCTCTCTCTCTCTCTCTCTCTCTCTCTCTCTCTCTCTCTCTCTTTCTCTCTCTCTCTCTCTCGTCACTTCGCTATGCCTTGAGAAGACACCCTCGTCGTCCCCCCACCCACCACCATTCCCCTTCGAACAGCCAGCCCATCGTCGTCACGACCTCACGCCGCAATCAATTTAATGTTTTAATTAAGAGAGTATCCGTGAAAAATTAGATTTTAATCGGATCGCACCTTTCCATCGACGCCCTACTGTGTTCTCTCTATTTATTTTGTGTGGGGTGGTATCCTTTAATAAATAATTTTAATTGCTCCGACCTTTTCAAGATCTCTCTTTCTCTATCTTCCGTTCCGCTCTCGGGAGTGCCTGCTGCTGCTCTCTCGTCAGCGTGATTTTCCACTCGCCCGATCTTTGTCAACCGATCTCGTTCGTTTCGCGTTATAGACGTCGGCGCCCCGATGCGCTTGCTCGTTTACGCGGTTAAATATATACTTTGTTCTTCTTTTATAAAACAAGTAGAGCGAAACTCGTTCGTTTCGCAACGACTCCACCACGGCATTTGGCAAAGGACGTAGTTTTAAACCTTCTCGTCCGTCCGATATCGCGATTCGCGCCGAGGCGCCAAGGAAAGAGTGCGTGTTTTACGCGCGTTTTAATTACACACGCAGGTGAAATTTAATTAATGCCGTTACCCCGGACGCGCGGACAGGGGCGCGGGACGTTTGCGCGGGTCCGCGGGCGATCGATGAATTGTCCTCGAACGGACAAATCAGTTGCGAAATGCGCGTGCTCTTTCGCTGCCCCGGCGGCTAGCGCGCTCGGCGCGGTCTAAAAAAGAAAAAGGTAGGAGAGAGAAGGTCCACCATTTTCCGCGGCTATTCTAGAGTGTTATGCAACCGCCGACCGATGCATTTGGCCGGGCGGAGAGCTTTATGGCCGAGGCTCGCACGCGCAAAAATGTTTGTTTTAACTTTGGTGCCCGCCTCCTCTAGGCTACCCCCTGCCTCACCCGCCCCTATTCGGCCCAGGTCGCAGCCTTGAATTATTCGGAATGCGAGAAAATCCGTAAAATTAGACCTTCCGCGTTTCCGTCCGTCCCTCTCCCTCTCCTCTTTCGCTCTCTTTCTGTCTCTCTTTCTCTCTCTATCTATTCTATCGCAGTGGAAAAGTTGGCCGAACGACGGGCGGACTTTTCTAGCGTCGCCGAATGCGCGTCGATCTGCTCGACGGGTTGATCGATGAGTCGAAATTAACCCGCGGTTACCCGCCTTGACGAAACCGACGTCGTTCCGCGTGAGAATAGCGTGTACACGTACAAGAACTGCACTTTTGACGACTTGCGGATATTTCGAAGGGACGAGAGAACGCAATCGCGAATCGAATTATTTCGCAGGAGAACGATTTTCACGTGCTTCACGCAAATCGCGCACGGTCTGGGACTAACTCGTTATACGCGATCACCTATGCGTCGACCTCGCCACGATTGTGGTGGTCGGCAACAACGCGGGTATCGCACGCTTAAAGAGACGATCCCGTTCTCTTCCTCGGTCCGCGGCGAATCGATCCTTCCAGGATATTTCCATTCGTGAGTCGCGGCATTAAACAACGAGCATCACCCTCTTCGGCGCGCTAATGGAAATCGCCTTAAAAAGTTGCCGCGCGCGCCCTGGGGATGCCACCTGCGAGATTTTGAAATCTTCCAGCGCGTTTCGGTAGGCGTATTCCCAGCGGAACGCCCAAAAGGAAACGAGAAAGAGTGAGAAAGAGAGAGTAGCTCGACGAAGACTGCCGCACTGCCCTTTCCACATTTTTCACCCTCCATTTTTACGCCATCTTTCGTCAGCAGCGACCCACCCTCTATGTATTTCCGCCGACCCTTTCCACGCTCTTTCCCTCTTCCTCTTTCGGTCTTTCTCTCTCTTTCACTCACACGTATACACGTACACTCGTACACACACCCTCTCTTTTTGTCCCTTTAGACTCCCCCTCTCACCCTTCTTTTCCATTCGTTACATGGCTCTTCCATTGTTTTGATCAATAACGCGCAATTGAAATGACTTTGGAACGGATATCTCTTTTTTCATAACTGAGTACAATCAAAAAATACATTGTACGTATCAAACGGTAGTGAATCGATGGCGCACGTGGGTGGTTTTCATTTTTATTTTTTCTCTTTGTTGTTTTTTCTCTCAATTTTTTTTTTCTTTTTTTAACAATACGTTTAGTGGTCGGAGTTTCAGGTGGCGATCCTCGTTATTCGGATTATGGGCGCAATGGCTGTCTAGCTACTTGAACTTTAGCGACCGAGCAAGAAATGAGCGGGTGAGCAAAAAGGAAGTTTTTATCTTAGCAGAAGGAACGCGCGAAAAAGTCAATTTCCGTCTGGCGATTGAACTAGTCGGTCTGTAAGGATAATAGGATCTCGTGTAAAAGAAATCTGCGCGCCGACCCTGTTGACAAATTGAGAACTAAATACTCATTTTATTTTTCATATTCCATCGCACAATATCTCTTTTTTTCCCCTCTGTAATTAGATTTTCCATCGAGTTTACTTGCCTATTACATCTCGCAACAAAACAAAACAGCCCTTGTATTTTATCGAGCAATTCGTGAAGTATTAAATTTCTGTGGCTTTATGAACATTTTATATACTGACCAGAGCTGGGCCTTCCATTTTGTTCGATTTATTTGATTGGTTAAACAGTTTTTAAATTATGTTATTCGTATATAGACGGATGAAGCGTCGGATAAACTTTAATGCGAAATGCGACTCGAGTTAAAGACGCGCGAGCACACATACGGCACCTTTTCATAGTAATAACCCTATTTTAATCGCGCCGGTATGTATTTCCCGACGAAATGGCACTCGCTTCATCGTCGTTCTATTTCTGAAAATAGTTACATCCATCACCAGGGGAGTACCATAAATTATTATCATACTTTTCGCGCCTTATCTCTTCACGGTAGCGCGATGAAATCTCTCGATGTATACTCACGGCGTAGATAGATTGTTCGCTATTTTTTATTTAAATATTGGAACACAGTCCTGTTCACAATGGGAGAATGCTCCCATACTCAGAAAAAAACATGATAATGATAAGCAACTATACAAATTTTGCACGTAGAATTATAATATATATGATTTAATAAATTGTTTTATAGTTATTGTAACTAAAGCTTTGACTGAAATAATTATAAAATAGTTTATTGAACTATATATATTAATTCTACATACAAAATTCGCATATTTGTCACTTTATATTTACCGCCATCGTATCTTTTCCTCTGAGTGCACCGAACGAGCCGGATACGTTCTGGAATTCACATAAAAAATGGCGGACATTCTATCTTGCCGCGAGTGTATTCAAAGCCTTCTCATGAACGCGTATTCTTCGGTACACGAATTTACACATTGACACGGCGCGTCGCGCATCTGAAACTTCTTCGCATTCCTCCGAAGAGAGAGTTGCAAAACTCGCAACCTCTGTCTCAAATCTCTATCCTGCTTTGCGTCTCTCACCTTCCGCCATCGCACAGTGGACTATTCGCAAAGTAAACGATCGCACGCGCATTGAAGAGTGAAACTCGTCGGTCGTACGTGTGTAGTCAGTGAATGAAGGCGGGAAGATTGTAACCTTTTGTTCAACGAGTTTCGTAATGCACTTGTATCCAAAATCATTGTATTTATTGGGAGAATTAATTTCCTAATAGTTCTCAGAAGATTTTGCCTATTGTTAATATTTCTTTATTTTCCTACTGCATTATCATTTATTAATTTTTCTTATTATTAAAGTATCCTTAATCATTTATTAATTTTTCTTATTATTAAAGTATCCTTAATGCTCAGAAAACAATTTTTTTACGGGATATCAAAGGCATTCAGAAATTTATCAAGGTATTCTAAATTTCTTGAAGCAAATTCTTTACTTAGTACTTCATTGAAAATCTACTCGAGATGATACTGAAGACACCGAGTCCTAGGAACTCATTCAAACTTAGAATGGATTCTGGATCCATACAAGTGAACATTTCGAACGTTTAAAATTGTTTCAGACGCTGGAATACATAAGATGTATTCTTCAACTTTGAAGATAGTCACTCGACGTTTCAGGATGGAAAATTTGATCCACGTGAGTGAAAAATCACTGGAATGTGAGTGACTCTACTGTCGCTCTACTCTTCGAACAAAATTTCGCTCCAAGTGAAATTTAGAGAGTATCAAATTCTGCCGCCACTGACTATACCATCTTAAGCGTGTCTAAATTGCGAAACAAAAGAATGCCATTATTGAGATCGCGGCGGTTACGAGTTCAAGAGAATCATCCTTCCTTTTTTCTGTCCCGACGCTCATCTACGAGCGAGCTGCGAGTATTCTTTGACGCGCGCGGTGTAATTATTTTTCCGGCCCTCATTCTCATGGCAGGCCGGTGCTCCCTTTCTTCCACCTTGCTCGCGCTCTCAGGGAGAAAGAAAATGTAAGGGGATGAGCTCAGGACAGTAGGAGCCACCCTTACGTCGGGGACGAAGCGTCGTACCGCGAATAATTCGAACGGGAGAAAAGAAATTAGCGAAATTAAACGTCAGGCCGTGCCTCGGCTCGACTCGGAAGGATCGAAAGGGCGGCTGGCATGACGAACTCTCACCCTTCCTCCCTCCCTCTTTGTCCTTTGCTCGCGTCCACTTCCATCAGATTCGGACTATTTGCGATTAATTATTCGAGCAGCGGCGGCGGCGACTGCGAGGAGGAGGAGGAGGAAGGTCCAAATAGGTGAGAGCGAGGGCGAGACAAAGAGAGAAAGAGAACCGGAGAAGTATCGGAGGCCGTTTCCGATAACGTGAAATCAACGGGCGTCGAATGTACATCGCACACTCTAACGAGAGTAGAGGGTTAACCACCCCAGGATTCGCATCGCATCGCATTGCATCGCATTTGTTCGTCGAGTTGTCCTCCAATTGAAATGCGAGATATATTTCTGCCGTGAACAAACGACGTAACATCATCAGACACGCCGCGTTAAAATGGGGAAATTTAAGCTTATCATTATTTAGGAATTTGGCGAGCGCGTTAACATTAGCGGCATAAGCGCGCTATGGTTTCAACCGGTCTCTCGACGAGAGGAAACGCGTTTCACGTCGCGAAACGCGTATACAGAGAAGTAGAGAAAGAGAGAAAGAGAGAGAGAGAGAGAGAGAGAGAGAGAGAGAGAGAGAGAGAGAGGACAGAGAGAGAGAGAGAGAGAGTTCTCTTTCTCTCTAGTGTGGGCGTAATTTCTTCGCGCTGCTCGCACTCGAGTAGCGCAAATTCAACAACGCAATTGAAAAACGCCGCAGCCGCTTCCCTTTGTATCAATTTGTCGGGGATATCGGGATCGAACTAATTTCACGCACGAATTATTTAACGACGCGACGAAGTCGGGAAAAAATACACATGTACATATACACACGAGCACACATACAAATCGACAGTCTATGATCGATCCCGATATTCGCCCGCGAGCGGCCGCGGGCGACGATAAAGCGCCGAAAAGTGATTCGCGAGTATTTTTAGTCGAACGCGCACGCACACCCGTGTCGAGTGTAACTCATATATTTGTTAAAACCTCTCTGGTCAAAAGCAGCACCTCGTAAATGGAATTAATCTGTCGATGCGTACCGTGCGTCCATTTAATATCCATCACGCGTTCATCACTGCAGAAGCGATCCAGCTGGTGCTCCTCGCGCCACGTTGCGAGGCCGTGTGCTCTTCTCTCTCTTTCCCTTTTTTCCCGCCGTTTCTGCCTTTTCCCGGCGTTCGTCTCTCGCCATCGAGCACGCGGCCGGGGACTAGCCGGGGGACACGCCGAACTTCTAATTTCGTGGAATCCGCGAAAACGATGACCGATAGGTGATGACAAATTTTGTGCGTAGCATCTTAGTACGCCGCGCGCCCGTCGAAAACTGACCTCGCAGCTGGCCGTCTTAAAAAAGGGGGGGGAGGCAGAAGGGCCCCCGAACGGGAGAGGGATGGCCCATCTCGCACGGGGTCCTCGCGAATGCCGGGTGGGGGGTCAGAAAAGGGGCGAGCATCACGGTGTCCAGGATTTTTCTACTTTTTCGAGGCTCTCACTCTCTGTCTCTCCCCATTCCAGCCCCCTCTCCGTTTCTGTCTCGCTCTCTCCCTCTCTCTTTCTTCCGCTCCGTGCGAGCGTTATATTTCGTCTTCCCTCCGGCAGACGTATCTCAAAGATGGGTTGAACCTGTTTAAGGGCTGTGTTTAAAGATCGAATCAAAGGGTGACGCATGTCGCTAGGTAGGGTCGGCGAATGTATCTTCTGGAAACGCGCTATTGTAATTGTAACATCATCGTTCTCATGACGCCGATTCGTGGCGTGGGGACCGTTGTCGAGGACGAACTCGTTTATTCGTGCTTTCCAGTGCGGGAAAGGAAGCGTCGTACTTTTCTGCCGGATTCTCTCTCTATGGGAAAACGGACGGTGCTGCAGAGGTGCGTACAGCGCTATCGATTACGAGATTTTCAGTGCAGTCATTGTAATATATATATATATATATATATATATATATATATATGTGTGTGTGTGTGTGTGTATGTATTCATACATGCATGCATATATTTATGTATGCATGTATATACGTACATATATTCCCGATATATTCTCCGAAATATCTACAATTGGTTATCTAGAAAAAATATTGCTATCATTTTCGCGGAGTCGGACCGACAAACGGAATAATTTATTGAATCGTGCCGGAACGATTCGCTACACGCTGGAATAAGCGCTTCCTCGTTATCCGGCAATTTTCCCTCGTGAAAGCCCGGAGTGACAAAGAAAGCGCGACAACAGCGGTGAGACGGGGCCGTCGATATTTCCGGGATACGCGGGATTTTTCTCTTTTTTTTTATATTTCCTTTTTTTTATCCAAACTCGTTTCCGCCTCTTTTATTTGACGTACGAATGCGCAATACATATGTTGCCAATTATTTATTGACACACACTCACTTCACCGTGGCCCGATACACTTTATTTGTCCTTTATTATTTATCGCTGCCGAAATTCTGCGCATTGTTTTCTAAAACACTGCAACTAATCACCATCGCCACCCCGTCCCCGTCCTCCACCCTTGGCCACCCAGCCCCCGGTCCCCGCATCCCAAACCTCACACCAACCCTCCTGCTATTTCCCCGTACACCACCAACGCCGCCCCCTCTTCCCTCCTCGCGCTGGCACCTATTCGATCGATCGTTCCGCACGACCCTGCCACGGATTGTCTACGGTCGATCCTCGATACCTCGTCGGTTTTCGAGGTAGCTACGTCGACACTCTCGGCATGTTCGTCGAGGAAGCCGGGGCGGCAGGACAGCAGCAACACCAGCAACAGCACCCGATAGCGAGACAGCGGCGGGATTTCGAAGCGAATTTCGTGGAGACGAGAAAGACGGCGGTGGAAGGCGGGAGGCGCGCGGCAAATTCCCGGCGCAGCTAATTTTTTGGTCGACGTGCGTTCGCGTTCTCTTTCCGTTTTCCATTTTCTTTTCTTTTCTGTCTGTCTCCGCCACCGTCTTTCGGCGTTTTGTTAGTAGTTTTTGTTTTTTATTTTTTGGCTTTTGGTTTCGCGCGTTGGGCAAAGCGTGCGTACCCGGCGTAGTTCTGCAAGCAAGGAACATAGCATGTTTGTTAGAGGTCGAGGCATTAGAGAAAATCCATCGAAGCGAGACGCCGGCGATACGAGGTGGCTTTTTGCGAGTAGTAGATTCGACTCGTAATAATAGAACGATACGGCAAATCGTGCGTATTGGGATACTATTCGAGCGTGAAGCTCGTGTGTGCATACGTTTACATATCTATATATACACACACGCACACACGCACACACGGGATATTCAGCGCTATTTGTCGCGTAGTCTCCAAATTAATCTAATACACGAGATGTATAATTAAATAATTGTAATAACTATTTCACATTATCAACTCGGATAATTAAATTGAATCGTTGGATTGGATTGAATCCTCCGATTCTTATGTCTTGTCAATTAAATTTAATCACATTCCTTATTTAATTAAATCAAATTCTACCAATTGCGCGAATTTCCGCTGACATTGGATCTTGATACACACCAAAAATATTCTACATTGTTGAGAAAAAACAGCTATTCATAATTTATTTTTCTTTTTTTGAGTAATAGTTAATTTCACGGGAAAGATATTTTCTTGGTAATGGTCTTGAAATATACTCAGTACAAATTCGAGAAAAGCTCATTATCATGTGCAAAGGAAAAATTTATTCTTTTACAATTTATTTATTTATTCTTTTTACAAGAATGTTATAAAAGTCAGATTAATCGAATTGTCTCAATATAATATTCCTAATTAAAATGTTAAAGTTACTAGAATTCAGAATTTTGAACAAGTTTAATGCTTACGGTGCAATTATGATAGATTTATATATAGATTACGTATTTATGCGAACTTGTGAGATATCTGACGCAGATGACATTTACTTCAATACATGCGTATGCGATCGCATCGTCTCACTGTTCTTCTTTTTTTTAACCTCTTTCAATTTAACGTTTCGCTTCTCGAGAATCCGGAGGTATCGCGAAAAGACGTTTCTCTCGCCCACGGTGGCTCATTTCCGTTTCGCGAGCGTCCACTTCGGTATCGCTAGAGCAGATAGCAGATATATTGAGAGCGCCATAGAGCCGAGTCATTCGATTTAGCCGCGCGCGACGCAGCACGGCGCGGCGCGGCCTCTCCTATACTCTTACTTACTTCCGTGGAAACAGTAGCCCAAGTTTCACTAGCAAAGTCCACCGTATTCCTCAAGACTCTCTCGTCATCGCCGCGCTCGTCATCCCTATCGTCGCCGTCCTCGTCCTCCTCGCCGTCGTCGTCATCGGCATCCTTCTGCACTCGACGCAACAGCCGACTCCTCCAGTTCATCCGACACCCTACGCCGAGTCGCGCCTCCCGTTTTCGCGCGTCACCCACTTTTCCTCTCGGCGACGACTTCCGCCTCACTCTCGCGATCGATCGATCGATCGATCGATCGCGGTGCCGAGCGCGCGCGCGCGCGCGCGACTTCTCTTTCGCGGACGCGAGAGCGGGTGGATCGCGATCGATGACACGCGGATTAACGCGCGAGCCTTCACCTTCCTCTTCTCCTTCTCCTCTACCTCGCTGGATTTCACGCTTTACCGTTTCGCTTTTCCCACGACGAGAGACCGTCTATCGCGCTTTCGTGGCTTCGCGCTCTCGCACAGGACACCGCGCCGAGGAAGACGACACGGATGCGCGATCTCGGCACCGCCGCGTCGCAGAAAAACCGCGACGTAGTGCTTCCTACGATTGAGCGCAGATTTTTCGCGAATGCCGCGCCCGCGTTGGTGAAAACGCGCGCCAGGGCCGTGCTGATGATGGGCGAGACCGAGTTTCCCGAGGCTACCGACCGATTTTCCTCTTTTCCCGCCGTGCCGTTCAACCTTCCAGCGTCGTGTGAGAATTCTGTCTGGATATTTCTCTGTCTCTTCTTCCTTTTTTCCTCTTTTGTCAAAGGGATCCAAGCGGATCGTTCGGCCAATCGAGTTCAACCGGGACGAGGCGGTGCCGTCGATTCTTTATTCACACATCGCTCTCGTCTTGGGAGAATTGGATAAGCGCGTGGTCGCAATTGCGGCGTGTTGGCGACTCGCAACGCCAGCCGGATGCGGATTATCGGAGGACTCGATGCACGCGAGTCGTCGTCGTCGTCGCAATCTCGCTCGTTCCCGCTCCCGTTGCGACAGTCGTTGAGAACTGCGCGTTGAATATCCTTCAGTTGTTTCAAAGCTTTCAGTTGTTCCTTCAGCTGCTTCAAAGTACTCGACTCGCGCGACCCGGCGATCGATAATCGATGACACAACTCTCGGTGCCTCCCGCGAATATCATGCGGAGCGCCTTCGCGGGAGACCGAATTTCCACGAAGGTACCGGTGGCCGGAAATCCGCCGAGACCGGGAACCCGATTTTCTCTCACTATCCGCGAACCGTGTCCCACCAGTCGCGAGGAGAGGAGGGACCCGAGAGACCGGGTGTTCCGAACGACTCCGGCGACTCGCACGTGCGTATATTGCGTGCGTGCGAGCGTGGACGCGCGGCGGACGACCGGTATGATAATTCGCGCACACTCACACACTAGCCACTAAGAGACGGACTTCCGAAGATGAGAGAGAATATCCGAGCGGACGCTGCGACGTCAGAGGGTCAGAGTGGGTCGGTGGTCCCTTCGTTTTCGCCCGGTGGGCCCGTTCCTTTGCGCTCTTCCGTCGTCGGTGAGAGAGAGGGAGACCGATATTCCCCGCGGTTTTTCCGACTGGGCCGCGCGCGAGAGAGAAGAAGGCTCCTCCTGGTGCGCGGGAGCGCGTCACTGAAATCGTCTATATATCTCTCGATCTTTATCACCGAGCGTGAGCTCTCCGCCTCCTCCTCTCCTCCTCCTCCACCCTCTCTCTTTTTCTTTCCCTCTCTCTCTCTCTCTTTCCCCTCGCTCTCTTTTTTTCTATCCTTTCCCGTCTTATCTCCCCGAACTCTCTCTCTATCTATCTCTGCCTCTCTCTCTCTCTCTCTCTCTCTCTCTCTCTCTCTCCAGGTTGTCTCTCCCTTTCGACGATCGGTATCGCACGCGAGCGGGTATCGTTCGACGGCACAGCTCGCGAGCTCTCTCGGTGACGCGCGCGCGACCGTACCGGGGCCTCGACTTCGATATTTCTGCGATTTATTGCGGCGCGACTTAGAAATGCATCTAATGCGGTGCACGCCGCATAGAATGCATGCATGCACCTTGGCGGGGAGGGCGAGAGCCGCGGAGAGCCGAGAAGCGGAGCCGGAGCCGGAGTCGGGCCGAGTCGAGTCGAGTCGAGTCGCGACGCGCGGTCGCGCCAGCGCATGCGCCGCTGCCGCCGACGCCGACGAGAGCGTGTGTACTTCTACTTGCGCGATCTCTAGCCAAGCTAACGCGAGCTAGCGAAGAACGCGAGAACGCGGGCGAGCAGATCGGCCAGGAGTACCTACGCTACGTCATTCACTGGCGTGGAGACAGGGCACCCACCGTGTGTGCCTCCGGCGTGGACCAGCCGCGGTTAGTCCGTGGAGCAGAGCGGTGGCGGTGTGCGCTACGGGCTTCCCGCGTCTTCACGGGAACAAAGGATCACGGACGAAAGTCCCGCGGAATCTTCACTATATTTTTACAGGCTACCGCAACTCGCAACGGTAGCAACGATGACGCAGCGATCATTGAAATCCGCATCCACCCACATGAGTAGCGCGACGCGCGCAAAACTTGCGAGACGCTATGGACAAAAGGAGTTGCGTAATCTTAATCAAAATGCGCGCCGCGTCTCCATGTTGTAGAGCGACAGGGTAACGCGATTCGGCCAACTTTCAGGTGTCACTGTTTCCGAATATCTCTTTGTCACAAAGACTATGACAAATTCCCGCGATATTGCAAATAGGAAAGGGTGTGCGGACGATGAATGGGAATGAAAAGTATACGAAAATAACGTGGCAGAGAGGGAGAGGGGAGAGGGGAGAGAGAGAGAGAGAGGGAGAGTAACAGCAGCAGCGGTACATAAACCGGAAGATTCCCCGCCACGAGGAGGAGGTCCGCTAGCGCGAACGCAATTTTGGACGCGATTAGTGTACGCCGAAACACGCGAAACTCCCTGCGGACCACTCGCAGGCCACCCACGTCAGTAATTCCAAACGATCCGCTAGCGCACGGCGCGCGATCTGGAAAAGCGCTAAAATATCTCGATGCACTCGCGAGAGAGTTACCGCCGTTGAATTCTCTCTCGCTCGACGCTCTCTACACGCGCGCGCGCGCGTCCGATGCGCTTCGCGTATATACTTGCGAGTATGTTTATGTGCGTGCATGTGTGTGTGTGTGTGTGTGTGTGTGTGTGTGTGTGTGTGTGTACGTACGTACATGCACCCGGTGTGTTTCCATGTCGGTGCCATAGCCTATCCTGTAGCACTATAGCGCGGTATGGAGAGGGCTGCTCTCCGCGTTTCTCTTTCCGCCGTCTTTCCTCGGTCCTCGTCGCGGTGGGTGGAGGAGGAGAAGCAGGAGGAGAGGAAGCGGAGAAAGAGGAGGAGGATGAGGAGGGCAAGCGGGTGTAAGGCCCCCCGCTATGTACGACACTGTGCGATTTTTTGACGACCGATGAAAGTTACTCGCGAGATATTCTATTTTAAACTTTCGGCCGACAGCGGCGGCCGCCGCCACCGCCGCCGCGGTTGCCGTTGTGCGCCTCCGCACCCGGCCTGTCTCTCTCTTTCTCTCCTTTCTCTCTGTCTTCCTCTGCCTCGTTCGCACTCTCTTTCTCTCCACCGTCCTCTTCTCGTCCTTCTGCCGCGCGCGAGAGACTTCCTACATCGCGATAATTCCTGAAAAGGAGGAAGCCATTTTGCGCGAAGCGGAGCGGCAGCGCGCCGCGAATCTCAGTTTTGATTCTTGTTGTGTCGGCGAGAACGACAACGAAGGGAGAAGAGAGGAGACAAACGAGGAGAGACAGAGAGAGGGAGATTTTTCGCCACTGGCAAAGGAAAGCGCGTCACGGCGGTAGGTAATGGTGAAACGCTCGTACCCGATGTTTTTTCCGTTCGGCTGAATGATTTATCAGATCAGGATCGATCGGGTCGGGGACCGTAACCGCGCGCCACGCGGTTGCAAACCGACGAAACGACAGGCTCCATTATTACCACCCTCTCCTCACACCCCCCTCGTCACCCTCTTTACATTGTCATCGTTGGCGAGCGTTTGATCGCGTTATAAAAAATCCAATACTTTTGTTCGCCGCAAAATACAATCCGCGAGGTCCGATAACATTTTTGATAACCGGTTTTAATTGCGCTTTGTTGCTTGACGCCGGTATTGTTCTGCTCGCAGTATTGCCCTATGTTAATCAACAGAAAAAGCATCGCGCGCGCGCGAAAATGTTTACACGCATTTCGGAGAATGACCAGCGCAACTCGGCTGCACAGTGAGGTGCCGCGCTCCCTTCTTCCCTCCTGCTGCACCTCCTCCTCTTCCTCCTCCTCCTCCTCCTGCGCTGCCGCCGCCGCCACCACCTCATCCTCCACCTCCGCGATCGATCGCGCGCGCGTTGCACTCGCGCTGGCGATCTCGAGAGTGCAGGGGAAACGAAACTGTCTCACTGCATCGGTGCGCAATTCGCCGTTAATCGATGCGACACTCCGCGAATTAAAACGCGCTCGCGCGCGTCGTCGAGTCTCAAGCTGCACAGATAAGCCACGTGACTCTTCTTTTTCTCGACATACCATATCGAGGTGAATCACGCGTCCACGTAACACCCTATCTGGAAATAGCGCGACGTGTCGCTCATTACGCCATTCGTGCGCGCGGCAATGAGAGGAAACAGCGTGCGAGAATGAAGTCAAGCGGAATACAGACAGTGAGACACGCGCGGCATCCGTGCGCTTGTCAGCGCTCTTCTCGAATTCTTCCGCGGGGGACAGAAAGCGGACAAACTTCTCTCAATATCATTATGCCCCGTCACGCGGCCGCAATGCGTTCCGTCCGAACAGCGTGGGAAATAATTACGGCAATGAATTAATTAAAAAGTAGCGTACACGCGGAACGAATTTATCACGTTCGGATCGGCCGCGACATCGGCGAAAAAAACATCGATCGATACCGTCCATCGGTGAAAGGAGCGCGCATTCGATATTCGCATATCCGATGCGAATCCCCGACGGGCATCGCTGCCGGAGGCCCGCCAAAAAATAATTTTCAGCCACCGTTTGGTGTGCGCGCGCGGGATAGGCGCGCACACGCGCACGCCCGCGCGCGCGGATGATCCGTCGCGTCGGACGCTGGTCCCGCGGTGCCTTTTTCTTTTTTTCCGCCCCCTCTACCGTTGGCCGCCCCCTGCCACCCTCGCCGACCCCCACCGTAGCTGCCACTGCCGTTGCCCACCGCCGCCGCCACCACCGCCCGAGTACACCCCGCGGGATGCACGGCGCGCCGTAGCGCGCCGGTCGCTTTTGTTTTCCTCTATTTTCCGGTTTTTCCGGGTGGGCCGCGCCGGACACACGGCGGCGGCGGCGGCCGGTGGTGTGTGGCGCGCAACAAGTAGCAGATTATAAAAATCACTCGACGGCCCGGGGGCGTGCTGAAGAAAAAAAAGGAGGTACGGTGGAAAAAAAAGCCAGCGGCGGTGGCACGCCGATGGAGAAAGCGGGATGGCGAGCGCTCGGGAGAGAGAAACAGTGAGATCGCGCGGGAGTTGGAGCGCGCAGGAGCGAGAAGGGAAGAGCTCTCGCGGGTGAGAACGAGAGGGATGACGAAGGACCGGTGCGGAACGCGCGCGGGCCGGGGGCGAGAGGGGAACGCACGGCGAGTGAAAGAGGTCCGGTCCGGAAGATAGAGCGAGAGGGAAAGCGCGCGAGAGAGATGCGGGCGTAGGTACACATTTACCTATACATATGTATGTTTCCACCCCCCTCCTCCTCCTCCTCTTCCTCCTCTGCCTCCACAACCTCCACCTCTTCCATCGCCTCCTCGTCCTCTGCCTCTTCCACCTTCCTCCGTCCGCTCCGCGTCCCTCACCCACCCTCGCCTTCTCTGGCTCACTCTACACCTCGCCAAGCTGTAGCTGCATCGCGGTCTCTCCCACGCTCTCCCTTCGCCACCCTCCTCTCGTTGTGGCCCTCTTGCTCGCTCGTCCGCTTGTTCTCTCTCCTTCTCTCTCCCTCCTTCCTCCACCTATACTTCGGCTTTCGGTCTCCCGCGCTCTTTCCGCCCGCGTATAAGCCGTGCGTGGCGATTTACATTAAACGCGGTCCGTTTCCCTCCGCCGTTCCGCGGGAATACGCGCGAGTGTTGGTGGTTTGGGGGAGGCAGCCGCGGCGACGGCGGCAGAGTGAGAAGAGGGTTCTCTCTTTCTCGCGCGCGCGCGCGCGACCGACCGGCCCTCGTTGCATCGAGGGGAAAATCGTCCGAAAATACGCGGACGCGAAGCACACCCGAGGACCCGATACTCTCTTTCTCTGTTCCCTCATCTCCGTCCATCGCTCTCACGTGGAGCGCGTGGTATGGAGCCCTCGCGGAAAAAGAACCCTCCCGTCGGGAGGGCGCGTGCCTCCCGATCACGTTGCAGAGTCGATTTCCGGACCTCGGAGGAGAGATCACGTAGATACGCTCGCGGCGAGGGCAACCTCGTCGTAGGAAGATGCGCGGCGATTTCTCGCGGGAGGAACCGATTTGGTCGTCGAAACGATCGGCGAAATGCGAGCGATGATAGCCTTCGATCCCGTCATTATCGCCGGATGAACTCTCCGTGAGGCGACGCACGCTCGAGGCTTTAGCGAATTATGGCCGAGTGCGCGCTCATGCACGACCGTTCAATTACGCACGCTTTTAATTGTTTAAATATTTCCCTCGCAGGCGAGTTTGCGAGTATGCGTCTCGTATTTTATTATAGTATGATCCTTTACGAGCGCACTGAACGCGGCCGAGCGAGCGAGAAAATGCATCGCCTCTGGCGAAGTCGCACGCCCGCCGTCGAGAGCCGTCGAACCGACCGACAGGCTGCGCGCCAGCTCTCCGGAATCGACCGGAGATTTTAGATCGTACCTGCCTTTCCGCGAAAAATTCCCAGCTACCCAGATAGACAGGTGTGTGTAAATTTGGCAGCAACTTCATCAGTCGATTCATGAAGGTTGTATCCCTTACAATTTGCATACGTTCATGTGGCGCGTTCATATTTAACACATACAGCTAGAGAAGAGCACGATGACGGCGACTACATAGGCGATAACACTGCACGAGTTTTATGTGTAGAATTGTAGTACATATAGTTTAATAAAAGCAAATTTTAGGCAACTGGACCTTTAGTCGCAATAACTACGAAATAGTTAATTAAACTGCATATAAAGTACCTACATATAAAATATAGTTACTATCATTAGCATACTTCTTTTTCTATGTACAGAATGGCGAAATAGAAATATGAAAAAAATGATTTTCATTTGCTCATAACAATATGTCGTATGTAAAATATAATATGAAAATCTGAGCGCGTAATTTTTAATAAATTAATCGCAACATCAATGTAATAAAAAGCTTATGTTATTGTATGGTGTAAATTAATTGAATAATTCAATATGTATGCAGTATATTTGCCTCATGAACGTAATTAAAAGAAATTGTAGAATTTCCATCGCATCCATTGTCTCATTTGATGATAATCACGAAAGTTTATCAGGGTAGTGCTGACTTTTTTTCGAATGGCGAATGTACTGCCATTGAACTCACTTGCGAGCGCGGGACACAGCGCACAGCGCATAGCGCAGCGCACGCTTTGTCCGCGGCGCGACGCATCGTATCGATGCATTCGCCATGCACCAACGGCGGACTTTATACGCGCTGGCCCTCGTCCTTTCCGATCTCCAGTTGATCGATTTTCCGCGGGGTCGACGACCTCCGCTCGCTCTCTCTCGCTTGTTCTCTCTCTCTCTCTCCCTCTCTTTCTCTCTGTCCCTCTCTCTCTTTCTCTCTCTCTCTCTCTCTCTCTCTCTCTCTCTCTCTCTTTCTCGAAGCCCTCTCGCGTGGCTCGCGCGCTGCGAAGAAGAATCGAAAGGCACACTTTCGGCAGGCGACAATCGCATCGGGCGCCGAACATCGGCCATATTTATTGACTAGGACACACTAGGGCAAGCTAGATGAAACTATATATTTACTACGAAACGATCAATACTCACAATTCTGATGGGACTGAACATTATCTCGCCCGCGCTCGCGTACTCTCCGTACAGTTATTTCCGCGCGCCGTTAAATCGTTTGCCGTCAAACGCGTTACGCGATCCAGCACGAGCGTTTGTGTATCGTCCCTTTTTTCCGCCATTTTTCCGTCCTTTCCCATCGTTGATGCATAGTTTAAAGTATATCCGATGTCTCTTTTTATTTCACAAAAGTACACCGGAGTCGGATTCTCATTCAGGATAAAGCGAGGGAGAGAGCGCGGGCGAGAAAGAGAGAGAGCGAGAGAGAGAGAGAGAGAGAGAGAGAGAGAAATTCGTGTTGTCCGACATGACGATGCGTCACCATGCGAAAATGGCACATACATTAACATATAATAGAGAGATATATTAATAACGTAATATAATATAATAATGGAATACATAATAAAATATAAAGGCTGCTTCCATCACGCGCATTAATTATGTATTTTAATATGCAAACCGTTAGATTCGCCGTTTAGCGGGTAACGTCTGTTGACACTTCTCGAATTAGAATTAGAAATCACCCAGATAGACAGGCGTACATATAAATATCACAACAACTTTATACTAGTCGATTTGTAAAGGTTGCATTCCTTATGAGTGGTTCATATGGTACTCATATTTATCACACAGTATGACAAAATAAAAATACAGAAGAAATACGAAAAAAAAAAAGATCGAAAGTTATTTAAAACGCTATGTCAAATAAAATCTGATGTAAAAATCTAAATATAACTTTTAGTAAATTTGTTGCTGCAACAATATAACAAAAAACTTGCATTATTATATAATGTAAATTTAATTATTAATTCAATACATTTGTCTCTCATAAGCACAATCAGAAAAATTATAGAGTTCCCATTATCGATCGTCTCACATCGTGATAATAACGAAAGTCTATTTGGATATCCAAATAGACAGGTGTATATAAATTTGATCGCAACTTCACTAGTTGATTTGCAAAAGTTGCATCCTCTGTGAGGTAGTTCATATGGTACTCATATCATATTTATCATATAGATATTTATCACAGGCATAGACAAAATAGAGAAACGAAAATATTGTCGCAATTTGCTTAAAAGGATACATCATGTAAAATGCAAGATGAAAACTCGAGTGTAACTTTCATTAAATTCGTTGCTACATCAATATAACAAAAAATTTGCATTAATGTATAATGCAAATTCGAAACGATTAATCGTATACAGGTATATTTGCCTCATAAATGTAATAAAAAAAAAGTTGCAGAGTTTCCGCTATTTGTCTGTCTCCGATTTCGTGATAATCATGAAAGTGTATCTGGATGGAGTGCCTTGCGTCCTCTCGTTATTTCTTCCTCGCGAATCGTGTCGGCAGCACGACACACGTCGATATCGCCATACGGAAACGTGGATTTAATGTATAAAAATATTCCGCGCTCCCTTACGTGTTTATTGTTGCATGAACTCAAAATTGTATGTCGCCGGTGCGTAAATAATCGAGTTTACACTGCGGCGCGGAACCGGCGCGCTGCGACGAAATTAGTCGGCAATGAAAATATTTCGCCGCGGCGCATGTGGAATATATTGTCGTGCACCGCGGTACACGAGAGTTACACGCGATTTTTATCTTTAAACCGTCCGACGCGTTTGCATTACGATTGGATCGTATATTCCGAGCGATGACCGACGACTATTTCCGCGCCCGGCGCGACGCGGCAATTTTATCTCTCGCCCAGACACCGTGAATTCGTCTAGTTTTAACAAAAGTTTATTAGTTGAGATCATTGCTATTATTGCGTGCACTTTTACGCGCACAGTGAACGTGCGGAGGGGGAGGCCGGATTAAGTTGGGTCAAGAGAGTCATGGCGGCCATGTGTCTCGTTTACGTATTTATTGTGAATGGAAAAGAGATTGTGAAATGTTCCCTGTAGAAGGGAACCCTATAGCAGGAGAACCAGTTCTTTAAGAAGAATATTTTGCGATTCCTCTTTCAGGATAAATACATAAATTAAACGCACAACCGACATGACCCTTGTGCCAACTTGACCCGGTCTCTCTTACACGCGATTTTACGTCGCCTCTCAGCGTGAGTTCACGAAGTCGGAAAGGTCAACGGCGACTTGTCCGCGAGAGACACGATTAATTCGTTCTGGAAAGAGTTAAAGTCTTCGGCCAACTTGTCGCCAATAAAATCGCCGACGATGTGAATTGATGGCGAACGCGGTAACGCGCGGAATTGGTTCAAGATGACGCGGCGCGTCTGGCACGAATAAACGCGGTGGAAAAAAGAAGTGGTCGCTCGCAAATCAGGTATTATTTTCGTAGGAAGGATTTCGAGGAACAATCGTTTGGCAACGGCTCGTCATTTTGCCTCTTGCTCTCGCCGCAGACGATAAGAGTAGGAGGGCGAAACGCGGCCGTCAAAAATCGCCGTCGAGCGCCGTCCAACGACGCCCGCGATCGCCATCTTCTTAGTGTGACGAATTCGTCCGAGATTTTTCGCGGCCGCGTAAGCGTAAGAATAAATTGCATCGCGTTCGGGCATCGCGATCGACTCTTGGCCGGTCGCTGCCAAGACCCGGAAAAAGGAGAGGCGGGTTTTCTAGAACGACTAAAAATAGCTCGCGCACTCTCGCGAAAATAAAATGGCAGCTCCACGTTCGCGGTGGCCGATGAGGAGGAGGAGGAGGAGGTGGTAGTAGTGGAGGAAGGAAGAAGAGAAGACGGTCGCGCGAGGAGAGGAGGAGAAGAAGAAGAAGAGGACGAAGAAGAAGAAGGAGGAGGGCGCGGTTGAAGAGAAGCAATAGGAAAAAAAGGAGGCAAAGCATCTAAAATTGGCGGGCCCGACTTTGCCAATATGCGACGATGGCGGATTCCTACGGCGAGTACCGGTTGGAGGAGGCTTGGACCTAGAGTAGGATGTCTCTAGGAACAAAGAGAGAAAATAAGAATGTCGGGTAGTGGGAAGGAACGGAAAGGCGAGCGAGTGAGCGCGTCCGTCCGTTCGTCCGTCCGTCCGTCCGTCTATCCGTGTGCCTGAGAAACGCAGACGCGTGCGATACCGGAGATGTACGCGCGCCCGGCATAAAGAGCATGGGATAGCTTTATTACGGATTACAATGCGATGGCGGGCTCCGAAGATTCCGCGATAATGGCGTCGCGCCGTCGTGCAAGCGTATCTTCCTGCGACGTAGCGAAAATATGCGGCGAAGTGACGGTAATGATATCGATATTGCGCCCGGCCCGATACGATACGATCTGGGGAGCGCGCGGTGCGTTACGCGGTAATGTACTCTCGGCCGTAACACGGCGACGAAACACCTTCGCGCATAATAAAAATGAAAGGCTACTTTGTACCCGGCGCGTATCGAGGCGTTGCCCGGTTCGGCCGCCCAAGAGCCGGCACTTATCTTAATGGTGGACTTTACGTTTAGCGCCGACAATTTTTGCGGAACGAACGCCGCGCCGTACACATCTGCTTTCTGATAGAGTCACTCTGGATACGTTGAACGATTAAAAAAGAGGGGCGTGAGAACGGGAGAAGAAAAGAGAACATTTGGACGACGACGGCGATGGAAAATACGAAGTCGGGTGGCGGGGAGATTTCGTGACATGCTTTAATTTTTTTTCTCCTTTTTTTTTTAATAGTTGCGAAATCTCGAATTCATAATTCACGCGAGCAAGTTGCGCCTGTGTCGCACAAGTGAACGTAAGATTCGGAACGGGGAACGCGTCGAACGCGATTCACGTCCAATTTTACGATCGGCAACACGCGATGATCTCGCGCTTACCCGTTTCCTCCACCACCACATAACGGCGCGGATCATCTATGCACCGCTGACGTAAGTCGCGGCGCTTTGCGAGGATTTTAGGCGCGACGAGACGCGCGATGATCGTATGAGCGAAAAGAAGTACGTCCTCTCTCCTGTAGCGCCGCGCCGTTTCGCCGTCTGCATTCGCGTGTGGACCTTGCATCTAAAAGAGCTACGGAGAGAGGGATGAAAGGCTGCACCATCTAGAGGCAGAGAAAGAGAGAATATAAGTCGTGAGAGGAGAGAAGGGAGGATAGTGAGGGAGAGGGGGGAAGGGGGAGGGAGAGAGCGAGAGAAAAAGAGCGGGAGAAAGAGAGAACGTCGACCTTGATGAAAATAACTCGTCGAACTGACCATACCTCTTGCACGTGAAGTTAAAAAGTGCAGTCTCGCCGCGCGGAGGATCCTTCGAAAAAAAAAGCGACGTGCGTTGCAAGAGAGGCGGCCTTTTCCGGCCGATCTTCCGTCGATCTGTCCGGCCATTCAACAAGTTAACAGCGTCATAATAACGAGAGAGTGTCGTGATAATTTAACCATTATCATGTAACCGACCCTTGCGCTCTATAGACCTTTGCGGTCGGCGATAGTGCTCGTGTTGTTGTTTCAATTATTCAAAGTATCCCAATCTGTTGGTCGGGATCGAAAAATCTTATGATCAGAAGAGGGAGGGACGTAGCGAGAAAGAAAAGTCAGCCTCGCGCTCGGGACTGAATTTGCGGCTTCGAGTGCGTGGCTTCGAGGATATCGAGTGGCGGGTCGTGGAAAGGATTTCGCGTGCAAGAGCGGCTCGAGAGGCCGTGAGAGGTGAACGTGGGTGGGTTGGGAGCAGGATCGAACGACCGCGCAGTCGAGACGCAAACCCACCGAGCCTGTTTCGCATTATCGACCTCGCTTTTGCAGGCGTCGAGGTGACCGATGGCGCTTTCGCTACCTACAGCTGACACGTTTGCAAATCGAGGCCGGTCGTGGAGCCGAGTGGTTCGCTTCTGGACTATCCTTTTGCGTGTCGCAATAATGCGCTTTGGAGGCCATGTCGGATTAGCAATGCTGTTTGAATTTCATTTGTCATAATCTCATCAGCGTTATCTCGATGTAGAGAGAGGAGAAAGGAGAAAAAAGGAAAAAGTTCAGGTAGTCGTTCAACATAATGTCGTGTGATAGTTCTTGTATGGCGCTTTTAACAATCACCGCGGCTGGATTTGGCCGATGTGCGATGAATATCGCCGCGATATTGTCTCGCTCCGACGTGAATAAATAAAAAACGCTATTCTCGCGAATTTCCGCAAAATGGTTGCGCCGGCAAGTAAATTGACAGTCCCATTCATATTGCAAAATTTTGTGTGGCATTAAGCCGGGCGCTCGCGCGCGAAACCCTCGTCATTGCGTCCGGCTGCAGCGTTCGGATTTTGCGCGACAATGCGGGATTCGCGCTGCGAATGAGTTTTTACTATCATCAGTCATCAGGCGAACGCGCCGAGATCTCATATTTACCTAACGTTGCAGCGGAGCGTGTGTATTCGCGCAGATAAATCATCATCGTCTGGTACCGCGCGGCTTATAAATGTAAACGCGAATCTGTCGCACTCTCATCCCCACCGAGAGTGAGTGACTCCCCCTTTTCTCTCCCCCTTCGTCTATGGTGCCGTTATGCTTGGGACGATAGAGCTACCACCTCGGCCAAAATAGAGCGGAAAAAACGTCGGTTAGTTGGCGAAGGGAAAAAAGGGTGGAGGTAAAAAAACGAGGGTCGACGCGGTGGGACGCACCCCCGAGCAGGTTGGGTTTTTTTGGTTATTGATTTTTATTCACCTGGTCGAAAAAACAAGCGGAGTGCACGGGCAGGGTGGGTTAGCCTTTTTTCCTCTCCCCTCATGGGAGGCGCGGTACAGCTCGCGCCAAGTGCATGCGTTTCACCGCCAATATCAGCGCCACGAAACGGCACCGCTGAGGTGGAGCGAAATAACGAGGTGCGACGGTGTCGTGTGAAAGGTAACCGGATATTTTTTTGCTAATTAAGACTGATACGAGGCCCTTAATCAATAGCTCGCCCGGCTTCGGCTCGTTCTCGTGCTCGTTCTCGTGTCGACTCCAGTGTTTCCCGTTCGTTCTTCTCTCGCCGAAGTACATCAGCACACAAAGACAGCCGCGACGTCGCTGTCTTTACGTCCACCTCCTTCGCTGAAAATTCAAAATTACCCGAGGCAGAGTCTCGCCGCCGTGTACTCTGCAAATTAAATAACATTGCAATGGGTTAACGAAGTGTAGACTCCGTCGCTCGGACGCCTATCAGGGCGCCCACCCCCGCTGCTGGCCCCCTCGCCCTCCGGAGCTCGTTTCGCCCCTTCCCCACGATTTACCATCTAAGTGTCGCTCTCCTCGTCCCCACCCGGCGGCCTATTTTACCCCACTTTCCCGCCTTTTCCCCTCTTTCGCCCAAGGCTGGCCATCCCATACATTCTCCCACCCTCGTGACTTATCCCCACCCTGGGGGAGTCTCACCCTTCCGAGGAAAAATAAGCGACCGGACACCTTACCGGTCCTCAGCGGCCTAGGCCGCGATTGGTCATCCGTAATCTGCAGGTAAAGTCTGCGTCTCGGTAGAAACGTCTGCGGAAAATGCGGTCTCGCGAATGCCGGCGCGAACGGGAAACGCTCTATGGTGACACGCGTCGACCACCCCTTGCGCGGATGTCTTATTCTCAAGTCGTTCCTCTACCACACGAAAGTCCGTCGGTCGATTAGAGAAAGGGTTGCGTTGAGAAAACATTTGCCTGGGCACATGTGAGGTATATTTTGCTGTAGATAAATCGCTACATATTTTTCAGATATCAGACAATTGTATAAATGTACGCGAAGGAAAGACTATAGTAAAAAAAAAAAATTACATTGAAATTATATTTCTTTCCATAGTATTTTTTGTAAAGCTGGATCATATTGAAATTATGGTATAATTATTACAGAAATAATAAATTTGACAATCTGTTTGAGGAAGACGACATAAAAATCATTCAAGTAATTACAAAGATCTTGTAGCAAAACGTCAGATGTGCGTAACACTTACACATGTATATTAATTTCGGTCATAATCTTGTACGGTCCAAGATGACCGAACATTCCGCTGTGTCATCACGTTGAGAAACTTCCTCTTTGCGCGATGTCATTGCGAAGATCCTTCCTTCCGAAAGCGATAGTTGGCTCTCTCTGATTGCGTTGGATAAAAAGGGAAAATTGACAGACGGCCCGGCTGCGATGTGGCCACGGCGCGTCCGCTTAACTATTCGGCAAATAAATTAACCGACTGACGATTTGAAATATGTACTTTTTCGCTAATTTGATTTGTTAGCGGTCAGCGTGAAAAAGAGCATAGCCGCGTTGGCGGATTTGTTAAGTGGTAATTATATGCTCGAATAATTGACAGCAAGCCCGGGATAAAATGCAAACCGCGCGTCGCAAATGTTTGGCGAATATCGCGATCGACGGTATTCGACGGCCGTGTACACGCGTGAGCCACGCGGCTCCGCCGCCGTCCATGAAATCTCGTTAGTCGTTTAATTATTTACGCGTGTTGAAAAGTTAAGCGATATACATTTTTGCCCCGACGTCGCTCTCACGCGCTTATCGACAGAACGTAAATACGGGCAGCGCTCGATTTTTTATTTATACTGTCGCTGTTTCATCGGATAGCCCATTAGCGTCGGCTACGGTGACAATTCTTATCCGGTGGACGCTTTTGCGTCCGGCGATTGATTTTCGACGCGATGTGCGCTCTGCGAAATCCAAATGAACGAAGACAGAAGAAGAAAAATGCAGCTGATGATCGTAGGCTCAAGTCGCGAGAGCACAGTCTCTCTCTCTCTCTCTCTCTCTTTCTCTCTCTCTCTCTATATATATATATATATATATATATATATATATATATATATATATATATATATATTTCGCGTTGTCTGTCTCTCTCTCTCGTGCGCGCGCGCAACTTGACGACGGGATGTCCCGGTTCGCCAAGAACAGGACCGAAAATCGAAATGCAAATGTTTCCGGGACCCCCGCCCCGGAGGGGCTCTTTAAATCTCTCACACGTTTACCGGCCGGCTCGCTTGTTTATTTTTTAATTAAAGTCTTCCGCGGAGGCAGCTTCTCCTGGAACGGCGGCGGGATTAAAAAAGGTCCCCCGGAGTTATTAAGCTAATAATGTGTCTCGTGCCGCGTGCCGTACCTTCCGAGCGCAGATACGGAATGACAAAGCGAGACGGAGGAGCCCGAAGAGGAGACGAGTGAGCGAGAACGAGAGAGAGAGAGAGAGAGAGAGAGAGAGAGAGAGAGAGGCGGAAGGGTCGAGGAGGAAAAAAGGTGATTTGCGAAGGTTTAGGCGAAGGATAAAGAGCACGGGCCAGTAAAGGCAGATAGAGAGTGGATCGCCGATGTGGGAAGATGGTCGACCAGGAAGAATAAAAAAAAAAAGAAAGGGAGAGAGGACGCAAAAAATCACTTCGGCACGCGTACACACCCTCGTTGCACACCTTCTTTCCTTGCTTCCTTCCTTCGTCGGGATCCACTCAGTGGCTATGGGACTTTGCAAAAAACGACGAATCGACTTTCCAAAGTGACCTCATGCCTTTACACGTGGACGCGCCACGACGGTCAGTTCGCTCTGTGCGACTTGTGTTTCTATCTTTCTCTGTCTCTCTCCGTGTGCTACCAAAGTTGCACCCAGTCGAGCGTTCGCTCGCGGACATATAATGCAAAATAAACGCGACACGGGACTCGTCACATTTTTCGTCGCGTCCTCCCCGTGTCTCGCTCCTAATACCGTCACCGTCGTTTCGAACGGTTTTGCCGCAGCCACGTCCTCTGTGATCTCCGTCATCGAAATAAGAGAGGCCGATTAAAGCGTCTGAATTGACGGAATTAACGGTCGTTAGAGACGGCACTCTGCGGGCTTTACGGCTTCTATACTAATTGTGAAATACTTTAATTAATAGTCGCAAGATATCCTCCCACGGCTCTTTGATCGTGCTTCTCGAAAGATTATTCCGCGCCGCGCGCTATCGGATACACAGCCGGGATATTGTATTAATCAGATACGGTTTATGTAATTCGCCGCTTCGTAAAGGTTACACACAGTTGATATACCGAAGAGGAGGTAATTATATCACGAGGAAAACGGCACGACAACGCAATTGGCGCAAACAATATCGAATCGCGTGAGCGAGAGCCGTGCAAAAAGCCGACTTAACGCTGTTCCCCGAGGACGAGAAGCCTTTCAATTATGAGTGTTTCAGACGCAGCAGTTTCGAATATGCATCCTTCATAAAATGACAAGGAATTTATATTCCCACGTATCGAACCGTTTTCCACGAGCCCGCGGATGCGAGAGCGTGTTCGTCGCTATTGTGGATGTTTCTGAAGCAGACTCGCGGGCAGGAAGATAGGTGGAATCGCGCGGGGTAGGATGGAGGTCGCTGAAGAATGGCCGGACTCCGTCTCGGGATAAAGCGCCAAATGAACTCTCTTCATCTCTCTCTCTTTCTCTCTCTCTTTCTCTCTCCCTCCCTCTCTATTTGTTTTGAGATTTTGCACGAAGTTCTTCACAATAATAAAAAATCGCGTGATGACGCGTCGAGGAAAACAAAAAATGGCGCTGAGAACAAAACGTCTGGTATTTGTAACTGTATAATCGCACGTTGAAAGACTTTTGATCAGGAGAACTATTTTGCTAGCAAGCGTTACTGTAGTGCCAGTGATAATAACTTCGCATACATTTTGACACGTATTATTTTTTTGTTAACCACGAGAAGATATATTTAACGCCCAAAATGACTATGACCTTTATCTTTTCTGTCGATCAAAGTGCCTCAAAATGTGATCTGCAAAGCGCTCTGATCGGTTTATTAAAGCACATTCAGAGGCACTTTTATGGACAAAAGAGTTGAGAGTGTGTGGACCTATAATTTTGGTGAGTCTAAGCATTGCCATTCTCTCAGCGACAGCATGTCGCGATACTGATTGCCTTAAAGTAAGCGAGCTTTTAATTCTACTCGAGTTTTCTCCGGCGGTGTGTAACATTGATCGCATGGATATCAATTATTCAGGCGTCATTTCGCAGACACCTCGAGCTAAAGTACACATTCCCAATTAACGCCTGCAGAATGTGTGTCATCGCGCGACGGAGCGAGCAGGAGCTATGATGCGAATTATCGTGTCTAGTGATATGTAAGACTGCCCGCGCCGATCGCGAGATGAGAAAAATCGACGGGAGAGCGAGACAGTTTGAATTTACTTAGAATCGCGAGCGCAAACGAGGTGAACGACGACTCGACGTAATAGTAAACGCAGAATCGGTTTCGAGATGACGATTCGCGAGAAAGTCGCGCGACGACGACGGAAACGAACGACTGTGTGAAACGAGAGAAAACGAAGGGAGTTGCAAAGAATGGCCGGAGGCTGCGAAAAGATGGTGGAAGGAAGGAAGGAAGGAAGGAAGGTCCGCTCGGCTGTCTCACCCCCTCGACACCCGCATCACCTCCTCGTCCT
>NW_022639580.1:780497-832618 GCF_010583005.1 Odontomachus brunneus | reverse complement strand
CTCCTCCTCCTCCTCCTCCTCTTCGTCGTCCTCCTGCTCCGCCACCCTCTTGCCTCTTCCTGGCCGTCATCTCCGGGGCGATTTTCCACAGCACCTAAGAGAAGGGGCCAATGAGACGCTGGGCGTCGGTATTGATCCGAGGCGTCGTCCAGGAGACGCCCGCTCCAAGACGCCCGGCTTGCCCGGCGCGAGAGAGCGGCCCCGCAGTTCGAGATAAAAGGACGAAAGCCGCTCCTGGAGACGAGCCGCGGGTCCTTCCGCCTTCCGCGTACGTCCTGTAGTACCCACGTCCGCATGAAACCTCGTATATGATCCGGCATGGCTCGCGCGCCCTCGCACCACACTCTTGTCCGCCACGACGCATCACGTCGCGCCGGCAACGCGCTCGCGAGACTCCTTTGTGAGGAGTAATCCTGGCCGTGTCTAGCGGTGCAGAGGCACCGAGAAGTGTGTCGACCGCTTCCGACGATGCCTCAACACGCGCGCACTCAAAAGAATGTTTTGCTGGCCCAGGTAGAATTCTGTGTCGCAGTTGAAATTTATCGCTGCTTTTTTTGTATTTGCTATAAGATTATTTGTGGTATGTAGAATTTATAGCAGAGAAGCATTTCAGCAATACTCAAATGGGTGTAAAGACTCCACACTTGCGTGTCTCTAGTCTTTCTTGTCTACTGCAGTCAGTTTTTATAAGAAGTGCGGCTGATTCCTTTATCTGAATGAATGCTACTCAGAGAAACTTTCTTGCTGAATTTCACAGATAATTCCGATAGAAATTTTGTCTCTGTCATGTGGATTAAATTGTGGATAAAAACATATGCGATATCGTAGTGTTTGTTAATTATTTATCCATGTTAGCAAATTTTTCGTATCTTGATAATTTTTGTTATGACTGCAAAATCACTATTTTGAATGAGGAAACGTTTTCGTAGAATCTCCCTTTCATTCTTTTTTCTTCTAATCGAGACTATGTCGCTTGGTTCAGTCGTTACGGATTCGCGTCGTCAAATAGAAGCGGGATGAGAGAACGAAAACCTCATGTTACATTTTTACAACGGTTATTATTAATTAGTCTCGAAAACTAACTGATATTTTTCATGATAGCGTACAGATTTTTGATAAAATTAGAACTGGGACTCGATTTCCGTATATAAATTGGACGACGAATTGATTGAGTCTTAAAATTTTAATTCCCAAAACACTGTGAGGATTCTTTTTTTTTTCTTTTTATTCCCTCTCTTTCTCTCTCTCTAATGAGATAACATTAATTTGCGAATTGCGTCGGCAATATATTCGGAGCCCCGTGAGCGTTGCGCGGTTTGTTGTGCTCGGTTCGGGAGACCCTGATCACTCCTCTAGATCGAACCTCATTTAGTTTGGTGCGTTTAAAATTAATTATATACTCCGTTATCAATCACATCCGGTTGCCGTGGCAACACAGCATCCCTTGCCGTATCATGGCCTGGTCTCTTCAATAGCGACCTCGCTCTCGCACTCGCGACTATGACGAGTATACACGGCGAACAAATACTGCATCGAATTCGCGAAAGCACGTCCGTCCCGACCGCCCTCGTCCCCCGCTCGCGAAAACACCGCCGACATCTTTCCGGCCAAATGAAACGAAAACATGTAACGCGAATGACGGAGTGGAACATAAAATCATCGCTCATCCGCGCGCGTCAGGCTGGTTCACGTAATCAGTCAACTTCGTATTTTGTTAACATTGCTGCGTCGCGTATTATCCCTACTGCCGCTTTTTATTTCTGTCGCTGTGTGAAAATGATCTCCATTTTCGCGGCATTTCTCATCGATGATTGTATCTTTCATACAATCATTATTATATCACGTCAATCGACATCTCGCTGGTCACTCGCTTGACGTGAAAAATTCCGCTGTGGAGATTTTATCTTTTCTCACTACGGAAAATTGGAAAAGTTTTACATTTCAAGAGCGATTCCTTATCGTTACTGTTACTCATTTTAGAAAATATTCCGTTATCGTTAACGTAAAGATAAAATTGTAGGTAACCAGATTTATAGTTACGTTAATGTAACAAAAAATTTACATTATTGTATGATGTAAATTTAATGATCATTCAATATAGTATATTTGCCTCTTATAAGTATAATTTAAAAAATCGTGAAATTTCCATCACCAACTTGTTGTTTCTTGTTGTGATAATTATGAACGTCTATCTGGGTCAGAATACCAGATAATTATCGTATATCACAGACTCAAGAAGTAACGAGGGTTGTTAGGATCTTCATTACATTTTTCACTAAATCTTGAAAAAAATCTTTTCCTTACGATGCGCTCCATCTCGTGTATTTTGCATGTGTAAAATAACGATAAAAATAACGAGATCATACTCGTTATCATTACCCAAGAAATATAATAGCGTCATCGTTATCGCCATTAACAAACGCGTAACCCGAGGACCAACATGGCGATCGTTATTCCACCATCTCGATTCGCGAAGACATAATAAAAGTAATTACCAATGGACACGCGCGCAAGTGCCTGAGCTTTTAACGCGGGCGTCGGGACGCCGTTCCTTTTATTTTCCTTCAATTTCCTTCCTTTCAGGTTTCCCATCAGCCTTTCCATTAATATTAAAACAGGAGCGTAGCCTCGCGAGGGCTGTTTCAAAGAGGGGTGGCGGTGCTTCAGGCCGTGCAGCACGTTCCCGTGGAGGTACCAACCGACGGACGCGGGAGAGAGTGGGGGCTGAAGGACCACGGTGAGGGAGGGTTGAGGGGCGTTCGGCTCGTTTTTCATCTTCATCTTCTAGTGTTACCAATTTGAACTCGCTAGACCCATCTCGCCCTCCATCTCGCCGCTCGCCGCCTCTTGCTCGCGTCGATTTCCGTTGATAGGTGCGTAAGCCTCATTTCAAGAACGAGTTCCCGTGGGTGGACATTCGCGCGGGAATATATCGCCTCTTTCCTTCTGCTTCTCCCCCGAGTGGAAGTCAAAGCAATAATAACGCAGTTATCGCTCCTTAGCTTGTCCACGCGGAATCGCAAAACCGACAAAGATGTGTTCGTGGGAAAAGCCCCGATTCTTGGCCGGCAGCTCGCGATTATTTATCGTGACCTGGCCCTTTCTTGCGCAACCCTCGTCGCGGGCAACCCTTCAGGATCGACCAACGGTCAGCGAACCCCCGTTTCGGCTTTATGGGAACCGGTTTTTCGAATGCGCGCGGCTGCAATTTTTCCGGAGAATTTTTATCGCGAACCCGTTCGACCGGTCAACCGAGCTTGCTTGCGCGCGCGTCCAGGTGGTCACTTCCTGGCCACCCCAGTTTGGGTCATTCTTAAGCCCCCTCTTTCCCTGCCCGTGTCTCCCCCCGTGTTGCCCTCTTTGCTCCGTTGTGTGCGGCTCCTTAATTCCGTGGCACGACTCGCGATGGACACGAGTGCTCGCTCCGATGAATATCGCCCGATGCGTTGCATTTTACTGCTTTTCGCGCAGACGATTGTGACAAGCGCACTTTTGAGAAGTGCGCGAAAGTAATTTCGAGAAATCCGGTTCTCGATGTTACAGATACACACGTATACACGCGTGAGAGAATGATCCCGTCGTGACGTGAGAGACGTGAGCGCGCCAATCATCGTGAAATACGCTTCTTTCATTCAAACGATGTCGGAATATTCAATTTTCGACTTTCCGAGCGACGACCCGTTCCGCCGGTAATTAACCGACCTCGTCGCTCTTCCAAATCGGAAGCTGTATGGATAAATATTCAGGCCGCAGCGGATTTCCACGGCATAATACGAGCGGTTGATTTTATGGGTAATATATATGAGCGGGAAGTTCGGTAATTAATGGCTTTTATTCGAGAGCGGCGAACGAGTGAAATAAACTCGGTCGCAAGTAATTGCCAGCATTGAGCCGACTCTATATATAAAGCTTCGATAAAATTCCACTCCTTGACCGGATAGACTAGATAAAATCGAATCACACGAGGCGACCTAAAATATATCAACGCGCGGATGTGAAGTTGCGTATTTTTATCGAGTCCGCGTCTTGAGTTAGTCTGAACATTCTCGCGCGGATATTTTGATTATCCGCTCTCGTTGCTCTCTCGCAGCGGGATTTTCCACCACGGCGTGTTAACGTACCATACATCCGCGTCGTCATCAATCTTGATAGCCCGGGCCCGCCGATGCCCGCCGCTTTTTGTCGTCGTGCCCGAAACTAATGCGCGCGATTTCAACGTCTGACAAGACGTTGAGAAGGTTAGCTCGCCTCTTCAGTGTTTTACATTTGCATTCGATGGCAAGCCGCGCGCGCGGGGTGGCGGCGGCGGCGGTGGCGACGATGGGAGGCGGTGGGGCGGCGAAACGGCGGCGGCGGCGGCGGCGGGGAAGAGCGAGGAGGTGGATGGGGGTGATGTTTTGTAAGATCTGCTCGAGAGACCATTCGTCTTAGTATCTGCCTCGGGGGGCGGTGAAATATAAGCTAGATCTACGAGAAAGATAAATGAATCCATCCTCCCGCCACCCGCCGCTACCCCCGACCGCTCCCACCCTCACCTTCCTTCCACGCTGCCGACGCTACCCTCTCGTACGACGAGAGAAAACCACCCGGGACAAGAGTATCGTTCTCGTGGCTTGCTCGCCCTCTCTTTCTCTCTCTGTCTCCCCCCTCTGTCTCTCACGCTCGTCATTCCTCTCGTTCTCTTTCTCGCTATCTGTCAAGGAACACGTAAAAAGAGGAACGCCTCGATTATCCCGATTATGACGTAACGTGCGTGCTATTTGCAGGGTGACGCTGCGACTCGCGCGATTAATCATTTCGAATTATACGACGAGCGGATGCGAAACGCGCGCGGCAAGATAAATCGGGAGAAGGAAGGGAAGAGAGGGCGAAACGACACAAGCGCGTCCTAAAAGTCGGTCGACAGGTGGAGAAGGCGAAACGGTGCGCAAGGTGCGTAAAAAGCTGCGCGGCCGCCGGGGAACGGGAGAGACCCATCGCGACGAGACCGCGGCGACGGCGACGCGCTGGGAATGAAAGGTAGAAAGAATAACAGAAAAGGAACGAAGGGGGAAGAGACGACGGTCCCGGCGACGAAGAGGAAGGAAGAAACGATCGCCTCGCGTCTGCCGGCGTCTGCGAAGTCGGCCGCGCCCGCCGCCCTCTTTCTCCTTCGTCGGATAAGCATCGCTTTGCATACGATCGCCATTTTGCGGGGAGCATAATTTAAATTTCGTTCCATTGTTTTGTCGCTCTTCTTACCCCCCTCTTGGCCCACCCTCTCGCCAGAGTTTCGAGTCGCCCTGGCTCCGGGGGCCACCCTCGCCCCACCTTCGTCACGCAACCCTTCTGTGCACTGCCGCGTCGTGCCGTGCAACCCCCTTCGTACCGCCAACGTCGTCGCCACCACCGGTGCTGGTGTTGCCGTACCCCGGCGGTGGCGGTGGCGGCCATTTGCATGAAATTAGAATCAGAATTTTCTTGCCGGAAAATTGGCCCCTCGTCGCCCAACCATCTCTGGGCCGTGACTGCGAAAATTTTAATTAATTTGCCGCCGAGCGAGGCCGCGCACCGCTCCGATATTTAGGCCGGTCGCGATAAGAAGGATACATCATTTTTACGCTTTATCTCTTTCTATTTCTTGTGAGTCTAATCGCTCGAATTTGACTTTAATGAGAAAATATTTAATTCCACGCAGAAATTAATAGGTACATTGAAACGAGTCTAGGATTTGCTTTACACTCGCGTCCTTTTTCTCGACATTATCACATTGCAGTTATTACATTTTTACAGGATTCGCCGACTTTCTTATCGCTTTTGTCCATCTTTCGTCGTGCTCGACTGCGTATGTGCGCGCGCGTGCGAAAATCGCAGTTTCCTTCTTAAACAGCGCTTAAACAGCGTCATGTGTAATAGCCGAACAGCTCGTTTTCCGCAAAGAAGCGCGTACGGCAAAGTCGAGCTCGCGATTCTCAGTGCGTGCTCCGAATATTTCTAATTTCCATGTTTCCTCTCTCTTTCTATTTCTCTCTTTCCCTCTTCATTCCGCTGGGAGAAACGATTCTACCGCGATTTCCGCAAATACCATTCGTTAATCTTGTACGATGTACCGCAACAGTCATCCATCGCGCGTCGCCGGCATGCGATACTTAACTTACACACGGGCTGTAAGTATTTCAGCGTCGTATTAAAGCTCGTAAGCTCGTTATCTCCCGGCAAAAGGTATACGACAGACCCTTGGCTCCGGCGAAAGGCAATGCACGGCTCCGTAGGAGAGGACCCGCGGAGTGTTTCATAGCGTTTAGCCTTTATGGCGTGTGGTTCTCTGCAGCCATCTACTCGAGGTAGCTCGTCGTCGCCCCCCGGGCCGCCCCCGCTTGTCTCGTCCCTTGCCCCCCACGACACCCCCGTCAGTCCTCCAGCCTCGGGCTTTCGCAAGCTCGACGCCGCGCCGCGCTACGGCTCCGCCGCGGGAACAATGGACCGAAATAAATAGCCCGTCTTTCGTCTTTTGTTTCTTGGGGGCCCATTGTTGCCGCCCCGTAGATAAGAAAACAAGAGACTCTGTCGCCGTGTTTACGAGCCCCGGCCCTGGGGCTCCTGGATGCTGCGGCCCCCTTTTTGCCTCTCGCTCGACGCCACACACCGCCACCTCCGGCCTCCGTTACCGCCGCCGCGATACCGCCACCGCCACCGCCACCGCCACCGCCACCGCCACCGCCGCCTTCCACCCACACGCGCCGTTTCTTCCTCCTTCCAGCAGCTCATCATCTCTGTCTCTCTTTCTCTCCATCCTTCTCTTTCGTCTTTCGTAATCCCTCTTCGCACGTCGCGCGACGTTCTTCGAGATCCGGCCGACACTACGCCCGGCGTCGCCGCTTCATTCCACCTGTCTGCTACGATACTGTAAAACTGCGCGAAATTCGCGCTCGCGGATTTAAGTGTCGGACAAAGTCGTCGCGAGGAGCTCGAGTGACCCGTTCTCCGCTTTTATTTCGCGGCGCGTCAATATTCCGGCTGCTTGACTTTACGATCGCTTGGTTTGGGTTACACCACAGGTCCACTATTGAGCGCAAGTTGCGCTCGGTTGTTTGTCTTCTTGTGTAGCTCTAACGAGGTAACATATCGGAGTCTCCCTCGCCGATTTCGATAGGAATATGTTGCAGAAAACGGCGGAAAATAAGAGACACGCATTTTTCAGGATACGACGATTTTTTACGATTGCGACTTTCTCGCAGGTTTAGGGTTTAGGTTAAACAACTCCACGAAGGAAATTCAGTAAAATTGATTACGAGCGAATATTGCGAGATGTAAAAAATGATATATTTTAGAAACGAATGTTTTGTGGTAATTGATGCTTCCTGTAACTGTATATTTAGATTTGTTAAATATGCCACTGTTTTAATATTTAATCTCTTCATCCCTCATAATGTTCTTGAAAAGTTCACAAGGAATTATAAAAAGTATTCAGTAAAATTAGAAAGTGTATTAAATACTATAACACTGTCTAAAATATTTATTCATGCACCTCATGGTTTTCAAGACATTAGCTAATATTCGTCCCTCACTATTACTATGATAATTATAAAATAATTGTCATGTTGCTTATTTTTAATGTGCAAGACCCATCCAAATCTGAGGAGAATATGATCAATTTATTTCTAAATAAAATTAGAAAGAGAGAGAATGAGCAACGCGAAATCGGTCGATCGGTCAGTTAGTTGATAATTTCCACAATTAAACATTTCTATTTCATTTTACTATATGCGTGCACTTCGAAAAATCTCATACAAAACGCGCGAACGATGACGGAGAGATCGCAAAGCAAAAATCTAAATTAGCCGTTATTATGCCCCCCCGCGGGCGCGGTTAATCAAATGAAACTTCCCCGAATTATAGCTATCACAATTTCGTTTCGCGCATGAAACGGAAATTCCTCAATTAACTGATTTTCTCAACTCCCGGAGGTAATAGCAGGTGTTTCACGGCGCGCAATGGCCGATGATTTTGCTCGACTGCGAAAGATTGGCGATTCACCGCTAATGAACGAGTCTAACATGACACGAACACATACAAGGGTGCGGGAAGGGACCGAAACATCTGAACGGTTTTACTTTCGTACATCCTGAGTAATTTTGATAATTACGCTTTTTTTTTCCCATTACACCATAAAATATGGTACTTATGCAGAGATTTTTCTTAGGTCTTCCTTCAGTTATTTTTGATAGAATATCTACAATCTTAAATCCCTTATAAATTATTTTCTTTATAAATTATTATTTCTTTTATAAATTATTTTCTTCCTAAATATTTATTTCTTTCAACACACATGCATCTTTCCCGTTATAATTACACGCGATGTATATTCCCTTTTCGCGATCTGAGATGATACTCGGCAGCGTGGTTTCGTGTCGTTTCGTCGCTCGCGCTCAAGGGTCGACCAGTCTCGCCACGTAGTCCTTTATTTCGATACAACAATAGAGAAGAATCGGCGTCGTAGAGCGGCCTGACAACGACACTGTGGCACCAGGGGTATTCACGGACGTCCTGATCGTCCGTGTGCCGGCCCATGCACGCACCCCTGGACGCGCTGGACATCGGACGGTCGCGGTCCCGTTGGCCGGGGGAGCCTAATTTCGAAAACGGTAAACTGGTTTGTCCAGTTTCCACCTTTATTCGCTCCTTCGGCCTTCCTTCCTTCCGTGCGCGCGCTCGCTCGCTCGCTCATGGGGTCGTGCACGCGAATGTATACACGTGCAGCCGACTGGACCCGAAATGAAGAGAAGGCTGGGGGAGAGCAGGGGGTCTACGCGGCGGTCACTTTTTCGGCCCGGGGTCCAGTCGGTCAGTTCCCATTGGACACACGACACTAGTCACAGTTATTCGCCATTTTTCGCGACGGTCGGTCGGTCGGTCCTCGCGAGCGCGAAGAGCGCGACTCGTTCGGATTTTTCGCGGAGTCGTGAAAGAGTCTCTTGCTGTGTGAGACAGTGAAATGTGCTCGAGTGAAAATCCCGGAATGTCGTGTCTCGCCGTGATACCAGCGCGGGATTGGAGCTACTAGATCTTGGATCTCTCGCGAATCTCTTGGCGCGAAAACACGCGTTTGTTGAATGGAGCCTCGTACCGTGAGAATTTTCGTAGGGATCGTCACGATTTATAATCGGACCAATTAAGGGAAAGAAGGGAACGTGCTACCTTCCCGAGTAGGAGAAGCAGCGAACGAGGTATTCGAGCGGTTGCCGCTCGAACTGTTGCTCGTTCCCCGACACAGTAGGAAGCTGCTGCGAAGGAGGCCGAAGTTTCGTGGAAGATCGCGACAGAGACAAAAAGGGGTTCCCGGAGTTTCTTCCTGACCCCTCGATCTCCATCCGCGCACCCTCACGCAATTCTCTCACTTTCCATGGGACCATGGAACCTCCACCTCCTCCGCCGCCTGCTCCTCCTCCTGCTCTCTTCGTCTTCCGCGCGTTCCGGGGAACGCGATGTAATTCAAATTCGGTTAATTCCGGTGATTTTTCAAAGTTTCATTAGACACCGTCGGGCGGCAAGGAGGAGGGAGGAAAGGGGCGAGCGGGTGGTAGCGGTGGGACGTAGCCCCCGCGGGTGAAGTATGGCCCCATACTTTACTCTGCGGTCGGCGAAGGCGTCTTAGGCAAGTAAGGAATCCTGGAATAACAGGACTTGCGAGAGCACGAGGCTGGATGGCGGCTGGGTGGGTGGATGAGGAAGGAAAAGGAGATGGAAGAGGAAGGAATATAAGGGAGAGAGAGGTGGGTTACACACCGGGGCCGAAGGATTGCCGGCGCGCGCGATTGGGGTGAGACGCGACGTGGCGCGGGGTGGCGAGGGCCACGGGATCCGGGAGGAGATCTGAAATTGAAGCTACCTCGATTTAGATTAGACGAATTTATATCGCTCGTCGGGAAAATCGCTCGCGGCGCCTCCCGAACAGCTGGAAGTCGCTTTCTTTGGACGTAACGGAGATCTCCCCCTCCTCCTCCACCGCGACCGCGTAACACGGCTCTACCTTCGTTCATTCATTAGTGTCGCGTTCCGGTAGGTGTGGGACGCACCCGTGGGAGATAATCGAGTCACGAAATTACTTATCCGGAAAAGATTCTCCGCGAACGATCGTCGCTCCGGGCGGAAACGTCCACGCGATTCCCCGTGAAACTCCGTTAACACGTCGATGTCGACTATATTTCGCTTGTTAATTAATATTTTGATTATAAGTAATGTAACTCGAGATACTTTATCAGCACTCCGCGAATTATATATTAATAATTAATACATGCGGGGAGAATATACATATATTATAGTTTTTTTTTCTTTTTTTCATATAAATATTTTTCAATTTTACCTCTTTAGTCTTTTTAGTAGTGTAAGAATAGGCTCAGTAAGGCCTACTGACAAGGGAACATAGGCAACCCGAAAATTCAGAAAATTCTGAAACATTGTGTGCAAGTAAAAAAAAAAAAAGTAGTACATCCATAATATAAAACTATTTTTTTGTTTCTGCTAAATTTCGATTTAAGGGGGTGAAACCACCTCTTTAAACCAATGAATGGGGAAAGGGGGGTTTAAAAATTTTTCACTTTTGCAAAATTTGAATACACCGTTGCAAAGAGTATAAAATATTCTATTACTTTTATATAAACTATTTTTTCATATGCCTTGTATTTTAGAAAATATTCGCTAAAAATAAAAATGTTATGTTTTTTCAAGGGGTAAAATCACTCCCGAAATTTAGCAGAAACAAAAAATAGTTTTATGTTATCGATGTACTCTACTTGCACACAATGTTTCAGAATTTTCTAAATTTTCGGGTTGCCTATGTTCCCTTGTGAGCTATTTTGCTGAAGAATATAATAAATTTCGCTAAAAACAGTAAATTTTTTAATACATTTTTCAGGTCGCTCATAATTAGTAGATATTAATAGATATGAAATAAAAGGATAATAAATTATTATAGAATGTCGACCTATCCTTCGATTATAAAATTTTGTAGTAAATGTTACTGTAAAATTCTCTCCATGTATATTATAATCTATCTATAATTAATATATCTTTTTATAATAAAAATAAATAAATATAATATATCTTTTTTTAATATGTCTTTTTATAATTGGCTCGTCATTGGCTGTGCAACTAATTTCTAAATGCAATCATAAACTTATACATATTGATTAATTTAATTATTTATATCTGATTAAAGATTCTCTTTCTCTCTCTTTCTCTTATTAGTGACCACTAAGGCATTTTGTACGTGTCGAAATAATAACGATCGGTGCATCGTCGAGTTCGAGTTCGAGTTATAAGAGACTCTCAAGCTGTTCCCTGTGTGAAAACAGGACGAGCATCCTGCGCGATTCAGCGTGGTTCACGATCGTGATAAAAATCGCTCGAATTACAGTCGGATTGGCCGCGAGGGGCCTTCCGGTGCCGTTCTCCGATTATCGTCGTAATGAGGTCACACGGTGGTGTGCCGGTTGGTGCGGCTTCTCTACTTTTTCTTTTTCCTGCATGACGAGCGTGCATGTGGAGTGAAAGGCGGCGGGCGTGCATGCGGGTGTGCACATGACGCGACATCTGGCCTCCTCCTCCGATGAATCGTGATTTTTTCACCTAGTTTTCGGATTTTTCGGCCTCGACTTCCGGCGTCCTTCTGGTCGTACTGTCTCGCGGCCACCGACGATTGTCTTCCCATATGGATGCCGGCATTCTCTGCCGACTTGTCGTCACCGCCGATGCAAATGTCACGTGTCGGCGCTCCCATCGTAAATAAGTCACGACAGAAACGGCTCGACAATTTTCTGCCGGCTACGCGGAGAGGGTGGCACCTGTGTATCATTCAACAGTGACAACAACGACGACACTGAACGACGATGAAGACGCCGACAACAATGACGACAGGGCGCGACCCCTTCGCGTGCCAACTATGGTCATTCCACCATCTTCGTAGGCGACTACAGTGCTGCGAAAGTACTGAAATTACACGAAATTACTTCAGTGGGCGGCGCTCACCCTCGCGTGCCGACAGCACGTACCGCCGCGAAAGAAGCGCCCGTGCCTTGTGTGCGCGAATAGCACACGTTTCCCCTCTTCGTGATTGGCACTTTGCGGCCATCGCTTCCCTCGCGCCGTCTTATCTGTCTAGGCGGAAAAACGAAGCAACGACGGAACGGACGAATGAACGCGAATTTCTCCAGCGCGCCGTACAAACGAACAGGGAGCAGACACAATTACAGGAATTAAGGGTGATACACGGGGCCATTACGCTCGATCCCGAAGAAACCGGCGCGACGGCCGGCGCGAAAATTCGCTGACGCCAGCTGCTTCCCCGCCGAAAGAATTTCCTCGAGGATCGCTCCGGAGGGAGGGTGGCGCATACCCTTCTCGCCGCCCGCTGCCATCCTCTCCGTAGCCATCCGTCGGCTTCGCGCGCTCGAGAGGAGTCCTTGGCGAGGGATGGTTTTAATGATTTTTGGGGGTTGCCAGGAATGGCACCCCTTCCTGGCGGAACGGGCGAAGGCGGGCGCGGTACTGCGGGGCATTTTTAAGCCCTTACTTTCGGTAGGAACCCTCTTCTCGTCGGTGCTCTCGTCGTGGCCCTTTCTCGTAGCTTTTACCCCGGCGAGAAAATCCCGGGGTGGTTTGTTTCGGCAGGACGAAAGGCGAAGGGCGGGCGCCGGCGAAAGGCGGGGGAGGAGGGAGAGATGGTAGAGAAAGACTTGTAGTCCGGGGGTGGGTTGCTCGGTCCTGCGCGAAAGATGGCTGGCAAAATGGAGGGATCTCTTTCTATTATGCCTCGTCCCTTGGCACCGGTCTCTCTATACGCTCCGAAGAACTTCCTTATCGATCTTTGAAAAACGGGACACCCGGTACTGAGAGGAGAGAGAAAGAGATAAAGTCTTCGTCGAGCTCCTTGATCGTCGGAGTTGGCGACTACTCGATAGTATTATATTCTTTCTCCCTGGTCCGATTTTTCATCGGTCGCCTCATTTCTTCGACGTACGAGAGATATATCGCCATTTTCCCCCCGTCAAATTCCAGAAAGGACAGAGATGTCATACTTTCTGACGAGTCTTCTCATTCAAAACTCCTGCGTTCTCGCCGCGACAATCTTGATTAATGATGTTGAGAGAGAGAGAGAGAGAGAGAAAGAGAGAGAGAGAGAGAGAGGGAGAGAGCGAGGAAACGTATGCCCAAAATTTTTGCGGAATATGTCGAAATGAAAAATTATGTCCATGTAAAAATGATATTAGTGATCAACCGAGCATATTTGTGAAATATTCTGAAAATTTTCCTTTTACTTTAATAATAGATAGTTGTAAAATTAATGCGACAAAATCACGAAGGAAGGTAGACTAAGAAGAAAGATTGCATGTCACTTTCATTTCCCGATTATTCATTGATTGTTGGAACAAAAGGAAAGTTTTCAGAATATTTTGCAAGTGTGTTCAATCGATCCCGACGGGCTGTGGACACATCCTTTTGTTTCACGTAATTTTAGCCACGTGTTTTCTCGCTTCTGACGTTATCAATCAAGAGTTCCGAGACGAGGTACCAGAAAGGGGGGGAGCCTTAATTTAATTTAATTTGATACAATGACTGCCACGGCGATCAACAGTGACCGGTGCTATAATATCGCCACACTAATTTATGTATAGAATGTAACCGATTGCACATGTAACAAATTAAATATATAGCCGATAGCGAACCAATGAAACGAGCTAATGAATACATGCATCGCAAATTGCGTTTATTTGTTGTGTCTTTGGCGACGCAAACTTCAGTTGAGCATTGAAACGATCAATAGAAATCAGCGTGGCGGACAAAGCGTTGGGGAGAGAGGGAGCGAATTTTTGATGGACCAATAAACGAAATAACATGTCGATCGATCGGCGCTCGCCACCAAAAACGATTCGCATTTACTCGCGGGCGGCGGAAAACGCAATCTTTCCTTTATTAATTAAGTTTGCAAAAGTACGGGACTGAGGACCGATAGGAGTGTACTTAGTGGTCGGAACAACCGCATCGGCGGCGGCGGCACTTCGCTTTTCACGGCAGGGAAGGCCGGGCGGTTTTAAATCTGGACGCGCGCACGCGAGAGACAGAGAGAGAGAGAGAGAGAGAGAGAGAAAGAGGAGCCAAAACATTTCGCCTAACTTCTTCCTAAAGCAATTACGATCGCGGCACGTGGCAGGATGAATTTTTGCCGGGACCGCGGTATCTCATTTTTCGCGGCCGTAGTTCGCCGTATAACCGCTCAACTCGCGCTCGCGAGGAGGAAAAAGGAGGAGACGAAACTCCAGAAAAGTCTCGACCGTGCGTTGATGATGAAGCGCGGAAAACGGCTGCGGAAAAGCGCGCGATTTCCCTCCTCGCAGCCTCCACCACCACCACCACCGATCCTCGGTGCTCCTGTTCCATCTCCTCCTGCTGCCGGTAAAGCGGCGGGGATGAGGGCGCGGGAAGTCGCCTTCATTAGTAAACTTTCGTTTAAAATTTCTGCCGTTCCGCGAGTAAGGGCCCGAGGAGGGGGCGCGAGGGACGACGCCGAGCAAAAACAAACGCGCCCCTCTCTGCACCCCAAACTCGATTTTAACTTTCGAGATATAATTAATTTTTCGAGACCGCGCGCGCCGGCCTCGCCGTGTATCATCGCCGAGAAAAAGAGGATACGGAACGAAAGGAACGAACGAGTCGTAATTATCCCGAGACGGTTTTACCCGACGGATAAAATGAATAGTCCGAGATCCCGGAGCCTCTGCGCTCGTGGTCGTCCTCGTCGTCGTCCTCCACCACCACCTCCTCCTCCTCCTCCTCCTCGTCGCGCTACCAGTTTTAATATCAAACTATATATACGCGAGCGAAACCGTACGCGCGCGATAATAATTATTTGGAAACTATCCATTCTCCGTTGAACCGGCGAATCTGGTAATTCTACGAATAACTTAAATTATTCGTCGTAACTCTCGTTCTGCAAAATTCATCGGGAGCTCTCCGCGATTAACATTGGAAGACCGAAAAGGCACGGGCGCATTATCAATGTGAAGCGAGAATTAATAAAGCGCGATTTAAGCGCTGCAGCGCGTCTATAAATTTGCAGTTTAATTAGTCGTCGGCGGCGCGTGTGTGTGTGTGCGTGCGTGTGTGTGTCTGTGTGTAATTTATATCTGGCGGCGAGCGGCGCGAAATAACGGGCGAAGGGACGAAGGAGTGCGCGAGTAGCGCGAGCCCGGGAAAAAAAGAGAGTCCGCAGTCGCTTTTACTTGGCGCGCTATGAATTTTGTAGCCCGCGTCGCGCTCTCTCCGGTGGCCCGTAGTCAGTCGTCTCGTTCTCGAGGCGACCGCGGTGTGCGCCATGAAATAAATAGTAACGGAATCCTGTGAGCGAACTCACCACAACTACCATCCGCGCTATACGACGTGAGAACCCATAAACCAGGAATAACAAGCCGAGAGACGAGAAACCGCCGGAGCTTCTCGCGTATACACGTCGGAAAAGTAGCGCTGCGCGCCGTCCGAGTGCTTGCGTAACGCGCGCGCGGCGCAAGAATATTACTCGGACGTGTAACTGAAAAAAATCTCTCTTCCTATCTGTCTGTCTGTCTCTCTGTCTCTGTTATCTCCCTTTTCCGCTCGTGTCGGGCAGCCCGAGTAGAAAATCGACCAGTTCCTGGCCGAGAATTTTGCTTACTGGCTGATTTTTCCTGGAAAATTTCCAACCCGGGAGAAAGAAGAACGGCGGCGATTTGCGAACGAAATAATTCGCACCGGGACGCCGGCGTTGAAAAGACGACGGCGGAATGTTCCCGGCGTGAATTTTTACCGTCCTTACATTATGCTCATAATGTATCTATCACACGTCGTTCCCGAGGAATCCTCGCGAGCGCAAAGTTCAGCCGGAACGTGTTAGCGCCGGGTAAATCTATTCACCGTGCGCCGGATGAAGCGCCCCGGATAATCCCGATGTCGGATGGTCGAAAGGGAATAAAAGTGGATTCTTACATAAAACAGCGCACGACGACGACGTCGAATTAGCGAGTAATATTGCGAAAATCTCCGCTGTCAATTATGCAGGGGTTCTATTTCCTGTGCGCGCGCGGATCTTGAAGAATATCCCGGCTGCAAATTCGTCCTGCCGCTGGGGATCCGTGCGCGATAATAATTTATCGATATTTTTGCGTCCGACCATTCTTACGGGATGACATTCTCGCGCTTGTCGCGCGAAATCGAATTATTATCGGCGATCCTCCGCTTAATTCGATCTACCCTCGCCCGCGAGAAAGCGAAGAATGATCTCACCGTCTCCTTCGTTACTTCTTGTTTTCCCTTTCTCTCGTCTCGTGACTGGGATCGCTCTAGCAGGTACCAGCCATCGCGAAGTGCCCGCTGAATTATTCACGGGGATGAAATATTGTTAAAGTGAGGTTTGTATGCAATTTTAATGCAAAAAGGGTCGGCCACGGCTGGGGAGAATATTCTTCGGATATCGCGTCATCGATTGCGCGGCCTGCGTTGAAGCCACGCGAGTCTACCGAAGAGTTGGTTTTGTATTTTAGAGACGCGGATTCGCGATTCCCTTTCAAACAGACGTCATGCGCTATACAGCGCGTAATCTAATTTCATCTGCCTGTTATCAATCCTCTTTCGTGAGCTGCCGATTCCTCCTTTCCTTCCTTTTGCCGAACGGTTTGCTTTTCGGTCGCGAGAGGCGCGGCGAATGGAAAACCACGATCGCGACCGATGGATTGGCGCTTCGCGGTTAAACGTACAGGTTATTACGTACGTAGAGCCGCCGACAGTGCGGAACGCGAAAACTATGCGCGCGCGCGCGTACGAGTGCGAAGGCGGATGGAAAGAGCGCGGCAAAAGGAAACGGAGACAACGATGACAACGACAGGGTGGACGAGCGACGAAGGAAGGGGTTGGGCAGGGAGAGAGGGAGGGGGAGGGGGGATTGAGGCGAGTGCTCTCGTACGAATCGAGAGGGAAAGAGACCCGGGGATGCACGCACAGCGAGGTTTCTGCGGGCCTCCGCATTAAAACGAGAGGCGAATTCGAGTCTGGCAAAGTTTTAAATGATTTTCGCCGAAGTTGCCTCGCGAGTTGGTTTATTAGGAAAAGTCAATTTGCCCAGAGAGCCGAGCGAACGAGCGAGATCGACGGGCAAGAGAGAGAAAGAGAGAGAGAAAGAGAGGTGGAGAGAGAGAGAGAGAGAGAGAGAGTGAGGAGGGTAGTGTGCGAGAAAGAGGTAGCGAGAAGAGGGTGAGAGAAGAGCGATGCTTTAGCGAGAGTAAGGTGGAAAAGGGTGAGAGAGAGAGAGAGAGGGAGAGGCGAGTGTGTATGCGAGAGAAAGAGAGAGAGAGACTCAACTACTAATACAGGTTGGAAAAGTCCTACAAAATTACGACGTTGCATTTCTCCTTTCGCGTAACGCCCACACCGGGGCGGGTACAGCGCTCCGACGTCGACGGTGACCAGGGATGCTGCTTACCTCCGAGAGACGTTCGCGATCGCGTCGGTGCGGAGAAATTTAAGACACCTACCTCCGTGGGTGGCGTGGAACGCGCTTACTGCAAAGTTTTAGAAGGAGGAAATTGCAAATTGAAACTGGGGTATTATAAAATAACTCATACGCAGGCGAGTCGTCTCGACTTCGGGGAGTACATATGTATAAATATCTTTTATCGAGATTCTTTCGCGACAAAAGATACCGAGTTCCATTTTATCGCCCGAAGGAGGTGATAATAAACTAAGGTATTCTGATAATATATTTGTTATCGGTCGAGCGAGTGCAGGACGCGTTAGCTCGAACGAGAGTCGAAATTGGGCAGAGGATTTCGTCGTGTTTTATCCGCAAATAAGTGCCGCGTTCCCGACGTTACAGGACAATCGAATGCACGCATATGTGCCGTTGTCTAATGCAGCGTGGTCGGTGATAATAATCACTGCGCTCGTCGTGCGACGCGCGGACATATATATCACGTGGGGTTACGGGATCCGGTAGCCGGCGGCCGTAAACGAGCACTCATGGAAAAACTCGTTGAAATCGCTTCTCCCACCGCGGTCACCGATGTAAAATGCGGGGCTCTTACGCGAAACAAGAGCCGGGAAGTCGGAGTCAATTTGACCCTTGGGTTCTGCCGACCGTTCGCATCCCCGTGCGAGTTAACGCGAACACGCCGGCAGCAAGGGTGAAGGGTGACACGAATATACGAGCAAAAAGTGATATCTCGCAAAGCGGATACTCTTCTCCCGGGAAGAATAAACCGGGCAAGTTTGCAAGCGGGAATCCTGTTAATTGCGCGACGAATATGCGCGATCTGTAAACGTACAGAATGAAGAATGATGAAAGAAGAAGAAAAAGAAGCTCGATTATCGGACGTGTACGTGCGACACGCGCAACAATCGAGGGCCAATTGTTTTGAAACGCACGCGAAACGAAGGATCGATTGGCGGATTTTGAAACTTCTGTATCTTTCACGGTGCGACTGAGCGAGAGGGGGCGGAGGAAAGAATACGACGGATAACTGTCGAGGGTGGCAAGTGAAAGAGCACTTGTTCGCAGAAGCCAGGTTCGCGCGCGCGGAGAGAGATAGAGGGAAAGAGAGACGGAGAGATAGAGAAAGAGAGAGAGAGAGGGAGGAAAAGAGAGAGACAGAGAGAAGCATGACGCGAAACCGGGAGAGAAAGGGTGGAAGAGAGACAGAACGAGAAGGAGAGAGGTCCAGGAGCGGGTCCACCAGGCTTGCTCCTCCGTGAGGGTGGCTCCTCTGAATCAATAAGAACTGTTTCCCCCGCGGATACCCATCCCCGTTCTCAACCCCCCTTCTCCCCCTACGTCTCTCCGGCCGTTCCCCGGTCCCCTCGTTCGTCGCCTCGTTCTCGTGGCACCCCTACAGGCCGACCTACCACCTTCAGCTCTGCTCCTCAGTTTTCTCCCCTTTTTCCTTTTATTACCGCGAGGAGGATGAGTGGGTGGGTCGACCCCGGAGGCGGGAGCGGCCATCTTTATTTCTCTCCTACCCTCCACCTCGACCTCCTCTTCCTTCTCCGGCTTCTCCTTTCGTCTCCTCCATCCACCGTCCTACGGGGGTAGGTAGGTCCTACGACCTCCATCCGTCTTGCCTCCCTCTTTCTCTCCCTCTGACTCTTTCTTGCCCGCTTCCCTCGCCCACTGACGTGCGAGAGCTCGACCTTTTGGAAACGAGAGCCGCTTCCAACGGTGTCTTTCCACCTCTTCTTATTCTTACCGCCCCTCGGCCCCTCGTGTCCCGTGCCACCGTCGTCGTCTACCCGACGCCCTCTTAGCCCTCCGCCCTTCCGCATCTCTGTCCCCTACCTTCGGAATAATTTCAGCAGTTTTCTATAGATCTCACGCTTGCCGTCCCGGCGAGCGTGCTGGCTGACTGTCACGCGGCAGCAAACTTGGCCTCACTGATGATCGCGCACTGCTCGGATATTTCTTCTCTGAATTACTAATATTACCACGTAGAGGCTATTACTTGAACCCTGATGAGGGTTCAAGTAATGAATACTCTCTCTGAATATTCTCTTGCGACTCGTTCGACGTGAGTAATTGCCATTTTCGACATAGATAGATATAAAAATCATGAGCTTGTCTAGCGTGATCAGTGGTCATGGAACACAAACGCCGATCAGCTATCGGAAGAAACCATCGCGGATATGAACACATATTGAAAAAATGTAGACCGCAGGGGAAATTTGTTTCCCTTACTTATGTACTCTCCTTATTAATTTTTATTAAATTATTTAATAATTCTGCTCTCTTTCTCTTAAATACTCCATATGCAGCTGAGTAAGTTGCTGACAACATTACTGACTAAAATTAAGAATATGCATTAAATACAGATGCACTGTTGAAATAATTGATATCGAGTAATTCTGGAACGAGTTCTTTTTTTTTTTTGTAAATTCAGCATGGAGCCAACAGCAGTGGCCAATCTTAATTTATTAAAATCGTTTTGTGCAGTTTTATATCTCAAGATTCTTCATTGGTCTTTTAAGTTCAAGGGAATTTGCAGGGTTAATGTTGAAACCAAAATTTCGATTCGACTTCTCTCTCTCTCTTCCTCTCTCTCTTCCTCTTTCTAAACCCCTCATTCCACTACCAACAACTCGCTATTAGTTCCCCCATAATCGCGAAATCCCATCGAGAGCCAAGATCCCGGGAGATCATCCCGCGGCTCGTAATCGTCAGGATCTTCGACGAGGTACCACAGGTGTCCGCACGGTCAGAGCGGAAACGCGGGGTACGACGTTGGCGGGTGCTGGAGGCGGCGGCGGCGGCGGCAGCAGCAGCGGCGGCGGTGGCGGTGGCGGTGGCGGTGGCGGCGGTGGTTGTCGATGGAGGTGGTGGAATTGGGGAAAGAGGGATCGAAAGAGAAGAGCGAGGGACGCGAGAGAGGACGCAGGGCCGGAGAGTGTTGGAGACAGTTGCCGCGGTGTTGCCGGATCAATTTCGGTGGACCGCAGACACAAACTGTTTCAGTGGACTCAATCGAGCGGTTCTATCGTTGCTCGTTGCTTCTCCGTCTACGCCACCCCGTCTCGCTTGCACCTGTCGCAACATCCGCGTCTCGCTCGAGGATCAATTCTCTCCTCCGTCGTTCGTTCGTTCGTCCGTTCGTTCGTTCGTCCGTCTTGGCTGTCTTTTCTCGCTCGTCTCACCTCTGTTTTTGCTTTATTCTTTTGTGCTGACCGCAACGTTACTTTCCGTATTCTTCAAATTTCTTAGATCGGAATCTCACTCGAAACGAGCGAAGAGTGGCAGTATTTTTACTCGAAGTGACAGATGAAAATACTGCTAATCGAAATAGCAAGAGTGAACGTTTCCTAGAGTGGATTTGGACTTCATATGAGCGAATGTTTCAATTGATTAGAGTAATATCTTCCTATGACAGTAGAGTACATCCACTATTGAAAAGGTTGCTCGACTTGTATTTGCGAATTTCGGAACGCATTCGTCCTGTCTAATGGGAGAATTTTCCTCGTGGAAAACAGACTTTCCCATTGGTCAAGACGGATATGTCTCGAAACTCACAATTAAAAGTCAGACAACTTTTTCAGTGGCGAGTGTACGTCAGATTCTCCAATCAATTCCGAATGGAACGTTCAATTGACAATTCAGAGTGGAGAATTCATTCAATATGAGTTCGAGTGACTCAGTGGTCACTCTACTTTTCGAGTAAAATTTCATCTCAAGAAATTCAGGGAGCAGCACGACGCAGCGCGTCCACAAATAGTTTTGGTCGTTTGTCCGCGTTTCATTATCATTAGGAGATGCGTGAGCGGAATGTCCCGGGAATTACCACCGACACGCGCATTCCTCATTAGTCGAAGTGATTCTTTGCTCGTAGAAAATTCCTAGGAAATATGGAACAGAGATATCCATTGCGATATCGAATAGCTTGACAACTTCGCTCGGCGAGTTTATCATGCAATTCCGCTGGTTTTCCACGTGATTATGACCTTACGATTTTTCACTTCCGGGTGGGAGGACAACAACATGTACACGCCATCGTCAGGCGCCGGAAAGTGAGCCGCTGAGCGAACGTCGGATAATCAGCCGTCGCTTATTTCGAGAGCAAACAGAGTGCTTTGCCGCGACACGTAGAGCGGGTCTCGTGGACCGCTGAAAGATGATGGTAGTAGGGGTGGCGGTATGTGGCTCCATACACGCGCGCGTCTTTAATTAAACGCTCGCCGCCTTCCAATTTCCGAGCACTGATTCTTTTTTCCGCGGTATACCTCGTGTGCGTCCCAATCGCGTCAAGGTTTTCTCCTCCGCCGAGTTCCTGCCGCTCGCGGCTTGCTATCTTGTTATTAATATCGACCTTATGATTAGCCAGAAAATCATTCAACCTCCTGTCTCTCAGTAGACGCACGCCCTTCACATCCGGAAAATATCCATACAGCTGTAATCGAAATATATTTCCGGGAGACGACGGATTGGCGTTAAATTCCAGCGATGTGTCGTAAACCCTACGCCGACGAAGGCTTTACACGCGCTCGCGCGTTCGTTCATTGCGTTTACCCTTTCGGCTGGTCTCTAGCCTCGCGGGAGCGTAGTCAATACGTAGTCAAATCAATCGGATCGATTTAATATGCGTCCAACTGCCGTCGAGCAGGAGACGACGACGGTAATTGGATTATCGGTGCCATCTTAAATCGCGAACGTCGAGGGTCGAGTCGACGTTCGAAGGGTTGATTTCGCGCGTAAGTAGGAAGGTCGGAGCAGCGCGGCAGAGAGGGTGACTAACGTCGCGGGAGAGAAGGTGAGAATGATGACAACGAGAGAAAGAGAGAAAGAGGGGGAGGGAAGAGAAAGGGAGGAAGACGAATAGAACGACGTACGACGAGCGTCTCCGAATCCAATTAAGTTTTTCAGCCATGAAAACGAAAGAGATCGATGGACGAATGGCTGAAACGAAGTTAGTTAGCGGGAGGCCTGAGCAGGGGGGCGGCTAGGGTTGCCGCGAGTTCGACTAAGAAGGTGGAGGAGGGTGGCCGAAAGGCGAAGGGGGTAACCTTCTCTAGAGCTGCTGCCGCCGCTCGCCCGAGGGGCGGCTGAACGTAATTAAAGAAGGAGGCGGAACATCGTCTTGCAGCCCCCTCCCCCTGCGCTGCTTCTCTCGGTGCACTTATTTTAGATACGGAAAATATAGGGTGGGCGAGCTTCATGGCGATGTAAGCGGGAGTTGTACGTACGAAAGCGGGATATAACGAAACGCGCGCGAGGGTTTGGGTTGGTGGCGGCGAAGAGGGGAGGGCGGCGGGGGGCAAGCGAAAGACTTCGTTGTTTCCAGAACATTTTACTCCGTTTCCTCCGGCTGGCGCCTGCTGTCGGGCCTCTCAAAGGACGAATTCGAGTTCCGCCGTCTTCCTCCTCCTCCCCTTATTCCGCTGTCCTCCGGCCCCTGTTTCACTCTCCACCCCCAACTTCACCCCCGTGCGCCCCGCTCGCCCCGTGCCCGCTCCTCTTTCTCTCTCAAAGCACTCCGTAATTCCCAGCAGCCTTCTCCTTCGAGAAGAGAGAATCTTACTCTTGAGAATTTTCCTCGCCAAGATTTTCATAAGTTCCCCCGTTTCCCTGTGCCGCCACCTCCATCCAAAGTCGGACGTTGGCGTTATCGTAGATCATTTGCGTAAATTTTGTATTAACATACCGCTATTCTTAATCTTTGTATACGATATTCTAAACCTTCCTATACGCGCGTGTAAACTTCCATGCTTCAAGTGAATTCAGAAATTTATTTCGACAGAATTCGCCACAGCGTGTCTTTTATATCGCTTCGTATTTCATTGTAATCGGACTCTCACGTGTCCGCGATTAAGATGACGCTTATTAACGTTGCCTAGTTGCACATGTGTGTCCTCATACTTAAAAATCATAGAGAAGGTCAGATATGTTATCCGATTTGCATTAATATTACTCAATTCTCCTTGCTCATCACTCGATGCGCTGCGGTGCATTTAACTTTTAATTACGCCCCGCCCGTGTAACGGGGTTGCGCGTAGATGCGATTTTAATTAGAAAACTCCATGTTTATTAAATTAAAAACATCTTACATTTTAACGAGAGTGTGTCCTCCGTGCGAGGACTTGGTGCGTTCCACGATCATCCACCGGCAAATTTAACCCCGGTGCTCGCGCTCACGTTGCAACGGACCCGCTGTTCATTAGCGTATGCCGAGACCTTCGCCGGCTTAACGCTCACGCTTGACCAACAACAACGTTCGGCAAATTCGGCGTATTTGTATTTTACAAGTGATCGCTGCCACGATTTATCCGCGTTAATTCTCTTCGCCGACGTTGAGTATCGTGGCCATACACACACGATACGGCGCCCATACTCGTTTCTGTACACACGCACGCATGCACGTACGCACGTATACGCGCGCGCTATCATTATATCAAGAAAGTTCGCCGGTCCGCGAAGAACAAAAGCGTCGGCAGGGGCCGTCCAATTAGCACGTAGCACTGCCTTACCGGCGTCCTCCAACGTCGAACGGCTCTAAGACGCCTTTTCTCTGGCCGAGGATCGATAGATGTGTGTGCGTGAGCGTCTGTCTGTGTACATATCTTTCTGTGCGAAGCTCTCTCTCTCTTAGTGTGTATGTGTGTGTGTGTGTGCATAAGCGAAGAACGGCGAAGGATGGTAAGAGGGTGGCAGCACGGGGGATGGCGAGCGAGAGAGCGCGAGCTAGGGGTAGGTGGCGGTGCGCGAGAAGGAAGAAAGGCAGCGAGATAGAGGCAGCGAGCGCGCGGTCCGCCCCTCGGGGGTTGATATTTAAATCTCCCCTTTTCTAATTTCTCCCCTCTCGACCCGCGCGGCCCCCTCAGCCCGCCTCTGGTACTCCGTTCCGCTTGCCCACCCTCTTCCATCCAGCTACCTCATCCCATCCCAACCACCCCCCCGTCTCCTACACCCGCCACCCACTCTCTCCATTTCCAAGCGGCTCCGCCAGCGCGCCGGCCGCCATCATGAAAATATTAAGAACTCGGGAAAATGGCCGCCCCCACCCGCGAGCTAAGGAAAAGCTGGGGTCTCTCTCGCACCCCCCTCGTGTTACCGTTCCATTCTCTTTCTCTTTCACCCCGTCTCACCGTCTCTCTTTCATCCTGTCTCCCGTTCTCTCTTCCTCCCTCTTTCGACCCTCTTACCTTTCATCTCTCTCTCTTTCTCTCCCTCTTCCTCTCTTTCTCTCTCTCTCTCTTCCTTTCTCACTTCCACCCCCGTCTTCGGTACGAGAGGGTGCACGCTACGTCTACGGACACGTACATGGACGTCGACGTCGGTGGCGAGGACTGGCGGGCTGGGGCGGGGGGTTTGATACCGGTACCAAGGGGTAGTAGGAGTGCACCGCACCTTCGCGAAGGGGCTGCAGCCAGCCAGACTTTCCGGGCAGAAACTCGTTTTCTCACCGGCAACTTCGTTCGCCTTCGTCTCCCCCACCAGCGGCAGCTTCTTCGTCGGCGGCGGCTCGCTCGTCGTTAGAGTTCTTCGAGTTCAGTCGCTCGACGCACGGACAATCTTGTCCTCCGCGCCGCGCGACGCTCGCTCGACGCGTGCACCGGAAAAATAAAAATTTACCATCCCGTACTCCCTCCGCCATACGGTGGAGCGGCATGTTGGAAATGACTGTGCATGTTCACGCGAATGCTACGAAAATGCGGTTGACAATGAACTTTCTCGCGTATAGGGGTTGCTGCGAACATATGTAACACGACATTTCCACATATGTTTCTCTCATTCACGAATACGATGATGTCTCAATAATACGCTAACATGACGTAAATTTGGTGGCAGAAAGCTAAAGAACAAACGAGAGGAATCATAGACGCGTAAAAGATTCAACAATTCGTCTCGTTAATAAAAGATCACGTGTCTCGAAGACTGAGAGCGGTGGAGAACCGCGAAGCGAAAGACACGTCACGCGAACACTCGGGGAGCGTTATTTTTATTTCATGCGGGACATTTGAATCGCAAAGGAACACGCAAAGCCAGAAGAAGCTCGGCGTGTCGTGAAAAGAATAAAAAATGACGTCGCTGGTCGCCTTGACTTTGCGAGAGCAAACCTAGCGCGGTTCGGATGAATGGGGTATGAGTTTGTCCCACATTCGGTTGGTTCTCTCTCCCTCTTCTATCTGTCTCTCTCTCCTCTCTCTCTCTCTCTCTCTCTCACACGCACATGTACGTTCTCTCCATTCCTCTCTCTCTCTCTTTCTGCACACTCTCTTCCGGCACGAGTGTACGCGCTTATGTGTGTATACACGTGTGTGTACGCGTGTATACGCGTGCGGCTGTGCGAGTAACATGCGTACGTGCGTGCGTTTGCTCGTCTACGGATTACCTCGAGCCGCGTCGTGCCACGCGACGTGAAACACGTGGCCGGTATACGTGTGCGCCACCACGCACCGTCGCCGAGATTAATTACGACGATCGAATTATAACTATCAGTACACATGTTCACCTCGAACAGCCGTGACGCGCGAAAAACGTCGGTTGTGGCCGCGAAAAATTAACCGCCTCGTCTCGCCTCGCCCCGTCCCGTCGCGTCCCGTCTCGCCTAGTCTCGCGTGGCAGTTAATTATTTTTAAATCGTTTAACACGGATAATAAGAGAGAAAGAGAGGGAAAGTGCGAGAGTGCGGGGATTGATATATACACCAACGCGATGTGTAAACGCGCGTAATTAGCTTTTACTCGGCCGCGTCGCGGTGATTTACCTTGTCGACCAATAACATTCGTTAAATGAATAAAAAAGCTCGGGCGCGCATTCACGCCATTGTTTATTCGCCGGACCCGCGAGAGTTTTGTTTATTCGCCGTCCTACCATCGTCCTTCCCTCGCCCCCTCCCGCATCTGCGAGCGAGAGCAGCAGCAATTTTTTCGAAAGCGACCGCTTTTTTTGGCGGTCGCGCTACGTAATCAATTAATATACAAGCAACGTGGAATTACTATTTGATTCAATTTAATTAACTCGATACAGAAATACAGATTAATTTAACATTTGCTTCGATAAATATGCAACAGTGACGTCGCCGATGTAGAAATGCAATTTCCATTATGATAAACGCGGTAATACAGTGTGGTGGTTCCTCTATTTACATTTATATAGAATTCGTAGCAAGTAATCCGCGTGCAAAATATATATATATATATATATATATATATATATATATATGTATTTGTGTTTGTGTGTGTGTAGTATAAATATAAATGTATATATAAGTATATCGCATCGGCTGCGAGAACTAAACCGAGAAACCCCATCGCAAAACAATAATCACACACTTATGTCGCGACCGAGCCCTTAACGCACAATGACTAGCGATTCTTGACGAGGCGAGAGACGTAGTATCCTACGAAGATAATCCCGCAGAAAGAATGAATTCAGGGTGTTTCCGTAAGTATACAATCTCTTAGAAACCCGCAGTCGATCCCTTTCAGCCGGCGTCGCTGTAACGTCCCGGGTAATACGTCTTCGTCAACGGCCGCCATCTTGGCCACCAAAGAGGGTGAGGTGGGTCACGGGGGTGCGGCGGGGGTGGTTGGGAGCGATTAAGAAAATGAAGATAGATACTATAGGATAAAGGAGCCCGGAGGAAGGCACCCGTGACGACGGCGACGAGGAGGGAAGACGCGAGGGATGAGGGGGTTGCAGGGTTGGTTGGCTGGCTGGCTGGCTGGCTGGCTGGGCGATCAGCAAGAAATAGCTTAGAAGAGGGCTTGATCGCGCGGAAGATTTCCGACACGTCGGTTTAATCATGCGGCATCATTCCAGGGCGCACTACGATCAATTCCGTCCCTTCTTCGGCCGAATTTACCGCGACGTTGGAGCGCCAGCCAAGATTTAGGGCTACTTCGACGCGTCATTGTCGGGCGCGGAACGGCTGATCGCTCCCGAACCGCGAACATTTTCAAACACGATGTTGTCCGCATCGTTTATGTCCAAGTGAGAAAAGGGGATGAAGAAAAAGAGAGAGAGAGAGAGAGAATTACCTTAGTTTTTGAGGCGGATAAATAGGTTATAATGTGCGCGATTAGTGTAAGAAGGTGCAACTTGGAAAATACAGTATCTAACATGCCTAAGAAACGTAAGGGATTTGAAATGACCCCTCTCCGTCCCAAATATTTTTCAGCGCAGTTCGTGATTGGGGTGAGCGTAAGACAAGGTCGATCAGCGAGGCTCGCGTGTAACTTAAATCGTTCTTAGCCGTAACGTTCGCAACGAGCCATTCTGAAGAACGCTCCTGAGATAAGTCCGCGGAACGACGAGCTCTCGAGAGGGGAACGCGTCGCTCCACAACGAGCGGAAGAAGCTGAGAGTGTGAGTGTGAGAGTTGGAGTCGCAGAGAAATATGGTTGGCTTGCCATTCATCTTTTTATGGGGCACTTAAGTGGGGTAGCCATGGCAACGCCCGTAGTATCAGGAGCAATCGTAAAATTAAGTAATGAGAAGATAAGAAAATATCATCTTGCCCGGGTTCCGCAGCCCGCCGCACCAACCGACTCGCCTTTACTCGACCACTCTCTTTCTCCCCCGCTCGCGCCGCCGCTCTCTTTCCATCCTCTTTATCCTTCTCTCGCTGCCGCGCCTTCCTCAACGATGGTTGGAACAAGCGCGGCAGCCTTCGGGCGGTTACCAGCGGTTACCGGTGATGGTACCCGCTGGTAGACTGCTAAAGTGGTTCCGAAGGGGTGCGATAGTGGGTGGGAGGGGGCAAAAATGGCCAAAGTTTCGTCCGACGCGGAACCCACTCCCCCCCCTCCCAGCCCCCTCTGAGCCGCCGCGCGAGAATTTTCAGATAAACGAGGACATTCCGTTCGAAATTATGCCAGGCGAAGAAGTCTACGTCGACCCTTCCATAACCGGCTGCCAGCCAGCTTCTATGTCTATTCCTCTGCCGCTCGCGGAAGGGTAGTTACCATTTTTCATAAGGCCGTTAGGCGACACCCGTGTTGTGTGTCGCGGGATGCTTTTAGGGCCACCGTGAGTTACACCAGCGCTGCTCTCGATTATGCAGCGAGGATCGTACGATACGCGCCGGTGGGGCGGTTCACGATAAATATGCGAAAGTATAAGGCGCCTGGCGTCGTTAAGACGCTCTCAGGATCTGGCGATCGCGAACTATCGAGCCGTTCCTCCCTTGCCGCGCGTCTCCGCGCGAAAATGCATGGAAATGTATTCACGGCAGCAGCGTCTTAATTAGAAATTATCGTCAAAGTCGGTGTGTATCTGTCCACGTTTATGTAGACGATCATTTTTCTAACGTGCCATTAAGTAGCTACCTGCAAACATGGGCAAACATTTGATACGCTTTTTTCAGGCTGAAAATAAAATAAAAAAGGAAGAAAAAAGTCAGGGAAGGAAAATCACTTTTGAGCCAGTTAGGACGCCCCTCCGCTATTCGTAGAACGCCGATTTGTCCCGAGCGAATAAATCGCGGAGAGTGGGTCGCGCTCGCATTATCGCCGTTAACGTTCGACATTAATGTTTTTGTCGGCGGTTTGTGGTCGGGTAGTAAACAAGTGATACACCCTCTTAACCCACCCCTCGCTGCTCGCTCAGACGGGGTTGCAGCGGCTCACCCACCTCCGCTTCGCTTACCCCCCGCAGGTACCCCCTTGCTCGCGCCCCCCGCATCATCCGCTCTTCTCTGCTCCTCCTGCCTCTTTCGCCCTCCCTTCTTTCCTCCTACCGCCCCCTTAACCTCTTCGCCTGCTATCTCTTTCTCCACCACACGCGTGCACGATCTCTTTCTCCGTCCGTGCTTACTTCATGAAATGCGAATGTACATGTTACACCCGCTTCGTGGCTCCGACCTCGTGTCCCGTACCCTTGTAACGTAATCGTTTCCACTCCAAAAAGAGGCAAAGAGAGAAGCCAGGTAGACACGCGTACACACATAGACACACACGTGTGCGCTAATGGCCTCTTCAAAAATGTCATGCTCGCCCCGGTTGCCTCGCCCGGATCGTCTGACGCTGATGGTGCGAGTACCGTAGCGAATTTTCATCCGGCTTGGATGAGGGAGAGAGAGACAGACAGAGAGCGGAAAAGCTCTTTAAGAAGGCACGAGTCGAGCAATTCCCAATAGCGGAACGACGACCTGCGGTCGCGCGGACCGGCGATGCATACATCCTTAATTTAGTCGAAAATGAAATTAAACATGATGAATAAATTGAAGACTCGGAATGTTCCGAGAGGGTTGAATTCTTGGTAAGCGCGCACGAAAGAGAAAGAGAGAATAGAGTAGACAGAGAGAGAGAGAGAGAGAGAGAGAGAGAGAGGAGGGAAAGCGAGCGGAGGAAAGCTCGTTCTTCATTTAATTCCGAATGATTATCTTAGCAATACCTTCAGTCGCGAATTATTTAACGTGATATTTAATGAAAGTGTGTGATGTGAAATACTATGACGGCACGAATATTCGAAATTCCTCTAGCCGGCAATAAGAAACATCGCGCGCACCTTCAACGAGTGAGAGAATAATGCGAGGGCAGATCGGAGACTTGATCGCGAAATCCAATAACAACGAGCGAGAAGCCCAGGGTCGCCTCCAAACCGCCGGCCAAACGCCGCGGCGCAGTTTCTCGAAAAGTTTTATGGGCCGAATTTTCAAAGTTCACGGCAATGGCGGCGATGGTGGCAGCAGCGACGGTGGGTGCGGGGGTGCGGAGGTGTCGGGTCGGGTAGGTAGGTAGGTAGGTGGGTAGCTAGCTAGCTAGCTAGCTAGCTAGCTAGAAGGCCGGAGGTTGGTCTCGCGGAGTTTAAGAGGGTAGTTCGCGTGGCCGTAAATTTTCTCTCTCACAGGGTGACTCCGGGTGGCTCGGGGGGGCGGCGGGGAGCGCTCGGAAGGGCCGCGGGCGAACGCTCGCCTACGCCACACATATCTTTCCACCATCTTCTATCAATAATTCCTCGCGAAACTTACCGCGAACTTGCTGGCGCGCGATAATGCAGCGCGCGTCGGCGAAAAATCCGTATCGGAGATAAGTCTCGCGCGCGATTCGCCGTTGGTTACCGCCGATTGCTCCTTGGCGTCCTCCCCTCATCTCTCTCCGCGAGCCCAACGGCAATGAGCGTGACGATCGATCACCTTGATCAACCGCAATCGACGAACGTCCACCGACGTGGTACCGCGAGACGCGCTTCCGGGCGCTCGACGCGCTATCGACGGGTGTAAATGCGCGAGGGAGGTGGAACCGGGCGAAGAACACTGGACTTAGAGTGGAAAGGGACGCGAGGTTAATTTGCACGATCGAGCTACAAATCACCATCCGTATTTACTACCTCGTGCGGACGTCGTACGACGGACGTGGCTGGAGCCACAAAGTCGGTCGTCTCCTGCAACCCCTTTCTGGACGGTAGCAAAACACACAACCACCCGGCCGCATCTCTCCGCTCCCCGTGCATGTACTTACGTACGAACGTACGTATGTAGGTAGGTGGGTAGGTAGGTAGGTAGGTAGGTAGGTGGGTAGATAGGTAGGTAGGTAGGTAGATAGGTAGGTAGGTTGGTACGTACGTACGTACGTACGTACGTCGCCGAGGACACTCGTCTCTCGCTGCACCCACCCCCGTCCATCCTTCTGTACCCTCCTTTGCGAGGCAGCCACGACGGCGGACGTAATATGCAGATTCGTGAAATAAATGCTCGAAAGTTTCACTATAACTCTACGCGCAAAATCTCCAGCTCGTCCTGCAATCCCACCCCCGGCGCCCGTCCGCCCCCTCCTTTCGTCCTTCCTTACCACCCGCTCGTGCCCACTTCAGCAGTCTCGCTCGCCTCCACACCCACGAGAAGCGAAGCCCCGTCGTCCCCCTTCTTGCCATCCTTTCAGGACGCCAGGAGCATCCGCATTATTTAGTGCTTCCGCATAGTCCGCGGAAAATGGCTGAGAAAGTTGCCGGAAAAAGCGTGCGCAGCGTCGCCTCGACCGTAAACCCAAGATGGCTTCTGCGCCCCGCGCGAAACCCGCCTACTTCCTCGCTCGATTCTCCCGTCGATCGTTTTTGCCCGATACGTTTTGGCTCCAAGAGAACCGCCCGCCGAAATCGACCGCGTGAAGCAATAAAATCCGCGCCACTTTGCTCTCTCGACACACACCGCCGGCTTTTTGCCGGCCAAGTAATCGTAAACTTTTTCACTCGCCGTTTTCGAGTGATTAACGATCGTTTCAGAATCGAGATCGCGCGAGGATCTCCGACTGGCACGACAGCAGGTCGAGGTGCACGTTCGTTGCTGAGAGATTCGTCGCGGATCTTTACATTAGCCCTGCGGGGAGGAACAAGAACCGTTATTTATTTCGAAGCGACATGACAGAAAGCGCACTCGAGCGACCGCAATTGAGAAGCCCATTACGCCCGCTACCCCGCCGAGGTTTCGGCTTTCAAAACCGAAGCTTTCACGCGAGTCGTTTGCGGGTAGACCGCTACGTGTCAGGCGTGTCGAGGTAAACTTGGCCCATTTTTCTGACGCTCATCCAGCCGTGAGAATCGGGGCGGAAAAAAAATCACCGGATTGACACGCTCGCCGTGCCGCACGCTTTCTCTCTCCCTTTCGCTCTCTTCTGCTCTCTCTTGCTCGTTTCCTCGTTTTTTTCCAGTTCTCGCACGCCCTCGCACCCTCGCTCCTTTTTTTTCCTCCTCGTGCCGAGAGCCCACCGATAAACGCGGCCAATAAAAATAACGAGCGGCCACCAGTCACGCATCCTCTCCACCCCCATTTCTCTCTCTCTCTCTCTCTCTCTCTCTCTCTTTCTCTCTCTGTCTCTCTCTGTCTCTCTCTCTGGTGAGCTCTTTCACATAGTGGGGGTTCCGCGTTGCGGTGGGTAGGGGATGTTGCTTTAAACCACAAGCCGCCAACGAGAGGATACAGAACTCCAGCGCGTGTATCCTTTCGCAACCTCCCTCTCCCCCCTTGCTCTCTACTCCATCCCGATGACATCCCGCACCCCTGGCCGGGGAGGAGGGTGGGATCGCTTTTGCCGTCGGACGAAAAAAAATTGTCATTCGATTTCATCCCTCTCTCTACGTCAGAGTAAATCCCAAACGAAGCGAGGCTCCGGCGCGCCGTTGGCGCTCGTAACGGGATTTCATAGAACGGGACTTTTTTTTCGTTACACATCCCCCGCTTCTGATTGGATTGTCTGCGGTGCCTTGGTGAACGTGTATGTGTTATTCCCCCTGCATCCGACACGTGCCCGGACATGTCGGTATGAATTAAAATAAAAATGTGAAATAAAAGAGAATCAATCCGTTTTGATTTTGACCGATAAAAATACGCTGCTCGCAGCGACGCGTTGCGCCGACAACAACGGCGAGCTCGGGTTAAGGAGAAAAGCACGACCGGCTCGCGAGCCGATAAAAAATGGGAACAACTTCCGGAGTGCAAAAATTCTAGAGGTGTCACGTCGATTCTCTCGTTCATTGGCAGATCTACCGGGTCTCGACGATGGTTTTTCTTTTTTTTCTAGTCGGAGCAATGGACGCGCGCGAAAAACGATCTCGAGCTGTCTTGAAAAATCATCCCTCCGCGCACGGCACGAATCACCATCGTCGCCACTAACGCTGGCCGTTCGTTACGCGCCGCAACAAGTCCCGCGGGTGTGCGCGCCAACTTTTATCTCGGGCTCCGGCTGCGACTTCCTCGCGGAAGTTTCCGCGGAGCGGATTTCGAAAAGGCTACTACGCAAAGTCCGCAATACCCGCGGAGACGAACTTTTCGGTTGGAGCCGTGCATACGGCCACGCTGAACGTGTACACAGGAGACACATGCGGAGAACGAGGAGGAGAAAGAAGAGAAGTAGGAGGAGAAGGAGGAGGACGCACGTACATTCGCACACGAGGAGGCGAAGGGTGCACGTATTCGAGCACACGCGCGCCAGATGCAACGGCGCCGTCTTTATATCTCCGCAGGGCTGATGCGCCGAAATTATGTGTGGACCTCTGCCATGTTAATTAGTCGAGAACAGCTTCGCGAGGCCGAAGTCACTTCCGAAAGTCGTGTCTTCTTTTATTTCGGGACACGAGAGGATTAAAATTAGGATTTAGAACCGCGATCTTCAATGTTCCTTCTCGAGGTTACCGATCTTCCTTTCCCCTTCCTTCTCCCTGCAGCAATGTTTAAGTAGAAGAGAGTGACTCGCTTAAATCATACCTCATTAGTCGTGCTTGATTTTTTAAATGTTTGTAGCACATGCAAAACAAGATGTAATCTGCAATCTTTTTATATTTCTCATTTTTATCCCGTTAGATGTCGATCATATTTAATAACAGAAAATGACGAAATACGATTTAAGAGAATGGTACGGTTTTGGCAACTCTTCTCTAATAACAATGATTAAACGATCCAAGTAGGACTTATGTCGGGCGTACAGTTGAACGCCACGGAATGGTCTAATTGTAATCTCAATTCGTCACGATTGACTTCGCGTCCCCAAACAGAAAGATCCGAAATAACTCGAGCAACTCATCCTTGCCCATGCTGGAAGACGCCACTGGCTATGCCCGAGGCAGCCCGTGCGGGGGTAGGAAGCGCTCACGTTTGTTTCTAGTCTCGTCTCGTCTACCCTCGCACTCCTACGCGCACCCGGCTACGGCAGCCGGCTAATCCCGCCGAGATTAAGATAACCCCGAAAAATGTTCAGCTAAGTCGCCAACTTCGCCCGCGAGGCGCGCTTAAAACGTGAGAATCCCGGCCCCAGGGCCGGGGTGATGGCGGCGGCGGTGTCGTCGTCGTCGTCGTCGTCGTCTCCGGTGAACCGGAGTATCCTACGTACTACCCGGGAATATCCCTCCTTAACCGGCTTGGATACGCGCCCGTAGATTAGCCGCTTTTCATCGCGACGGGTGGAATTTACATTCGCCGCTCCGTCCGGCTTCGTCCGGGATGTAGTAGCATCGACGCGTGTTTACGTTCGCGCGCCTGATCGATATTCTCCGCCTGCGGCCTGCGACGTCGTTACTTCTTTGGGAAACGCGCGCATCGACTCGTGAAACGGCGTCGCTCGACGCGACATTACGCCGAAGGCATTCGCCGTTGTTAATTATGGATACTATTAATTATGTATTGCGCGGACGTTGCGCGCGATCGTCCGGATGTGCACGACTTCGTCGTTTCTCTCTTTTTCTTCCCCCCTCCCTCTCTCTCTCTCTCTCTCTCTCTCTCTCTCTCTCGCAAAAATGACCCTCGCGAAGCGCACACGCGCTTCCAGTCGTACGAGTAGATTCACCTATTCGCCACTGAGCGTGAGATTATTTATAATTCACGTTGTTAGAGATTTCAGCTTATCATCTGGGTGCACCAGGTAGATTGATGATTTATATCGTATCTCATCGACGAGGACGAGGACGAGGTGCTTTTTAAATTTCTTAGAGTGAATCTCCACTCAAGACGAGTGAAAATTCACTCCGAGTCACAAGGATCTTGCGCTCAAACTTACTATGAATTACTTTCGTTAAGCTGGAATCTTTAATGTTAAAAAGACAAAATGTGAACCGGAATTACGTGCTAATTAGATGCTAATTTAACACTGCATTCCTCATCTTAGTGTTCGAGCAGTTTAGCAGGAATTCGCGTTTGAAAATGGAGATGCTAGCTTACCTCCATCTCCACTACTTGAGAAGACAACCGAAGCGAAAAGTTTAATGCATTGCAACCTGGTGCTTTTCAGCTGTTTTAGGAGTAACAGTTAGAATTGAGATTTATAAACCGGCTGCAATCATGCGCAGGTAGATCTCATCAAATTAAATAAAAAGGACTTGAGATATGATTTAAAGCAGACTCAGACATCTTAATAATAAAGAATTCGTATAAAAAATAGTATAGAACTTTTTTATTTAGTTCAATATATTCTGCTTGCACACGGCGAGTGTTCGTATTAACTTCTAACATGAGGTGAACGATCATGTGGCCGCAGCGACCACATGGCCGGAGCAACCACGCTCATCTACAGAGTGGGGATAGCGACAACGGTGGGCGATTAGCTGAAAACAATAGCTGTGGAACGCGTCACGCGTGTACAAAGAAGCTTAAACGAAAAAATGCAAAAGATACCCGCGTAAGGATTCGCTGCGGGCTTCCCCTTTTTGGCTGATGTGCTCTCGCTTTTCTCAGGTGAAAGGAGAACGCATTTCGCCGAGGAGAAAGAGAGCTAAGGAGAGGAACGGTGATGATAACAACGGGAGCGGGTTTACGTCATACGTTGATACGAGCCGACTGTCACCATGCGCAATCGTGATGGCGTATCATTGGACTGGATGCAATGAAATTACTCGTAGTGTCTCCGCAGCGCGCGCCCGTCTTGCTAGAGCTAGTGCTCAACTAGATTGGCGCCCATCGCGGCAAGTGTGTCGGAGGTCGGGTTTGGCTTGGTTTGCTTGAACACGGACGCAGGACACAGGTTAAATCGACTAATACGCGTCTTCGCGGCTCACGCACGACGCGTCGTCGTCCTCCTCCTCCGTGCCTTCCGCAGAAGGAGGAGGTAGAGGAGATGGTGGCGAACTCACGAGTGCACTTTCTTTTTCTAATTCGGCGCGCTGTGCTCACTGCGAGATTTATTCGCGTATCCACCCGGCATTCTACGCGATCTCGAACGCCGGCATAGCTGGATTACAATTAGGGTTGCCACACGGAGAAAAATAATTTTGCTCTTTTAGCAAAATCGTCGTTGCTACTGCATATTCGTTAATTTGCTATCGATACAAAATAATGTATCTTTAGCAAATTTATTTGCTATCGGAGCAAAACTGCAACTGCTTATATAAATCCCTCATAGTTCTTACAGCAAAATAATTTGTAGATTTAGCAAATTATATTTAACAAATAGTACTCTTAGCAAATCTTTTTGCTGTTCATATAATAACGAAAAAATTTTGCTAGACTAGCAAAAAATTTGCTGGACCAGCAAATTATTTTTCTCCGTGCAAATGTCTTCTTTTGAAGGATTGTCCTTCTTTATAGCCAAAAGTTTCATGTCTTGCATGGAGAAAAATAATTTTGCTCTTTTAGCAAAATCGTCATTGCTACTGTATATTCGTAGTAACATCAAAAAAATTTAGTTGACGTAACTAATTTTACAAATTACTCGTTATCAGAGCAGAAGTAGTTTCGTTGCCAAGATAAAAAATTTGTTGAGTGTATTTCTTCTAAGAATTACGTTAATTTGTTATCGATGCAAAATAATATATCCTTAGCAAATTTATTTGCTATCGGAGCAAAACTGTAACTGTTTATATAAATCCATCATAGTTCTTACAGCAAAATAATTTGTAGATTTAGCAAATTATATCTAACAAATAGTGATTACTACTCTTAGCAAATCTTTTTGCTGTCCATATAATAACGAAAGATATAATAACGAAAAGATTTTGCTAGACTAGCAGAAAATTTGCTGGGCTAGCAAATTATTTTTCTCCGTGTGTCAAGGACGCTATTGTTCTTCCCTATCGCATCGAAGGAGCTTTTCTTGTCTAAATTTTAACTGAAAATTGTTTAGAGTTCACAGATAAAATATAAAGGAACGTTGAGGTTCTGAAAGCTTGCAAAGTATATGCAATAATTTATGCTAATATATTTATATGTAGCCTATTTTTGCGCGCACTGTCATCAATAATATAAAAGTATTCCAGAACAACCTTTGAAGCTTTCGTAGAGACATAGGATGGAAAAATCCTTTACCTTTTTTGTAACAACTTGGTAGATCTTCAATTATTAATTAAACAACATTAATATATTATTACGAGCGACCAGTTATTAATTAAACATCATTAATATATTATTATGAGCGACCATCTGTCAATCTTCTTTAATTAGTAATTAAAAATTTACAAAGTTACTAGAAAAATAGTAAAGGACTTTTTTTGTTCAGTTTGACCTAATGTACAAGCCCTTATGTACACCTAATGTAGACTTAATGTACACCTAATTCACAAATTTTCTTTAATTAATATCTCGATAATTATTGCAAATATTGCAAAATGATATAAGACTTTTATGTTCATCGAAATCCGTACTCTGCCTCTACGAGAACTTCAAGGAGCTTGTTTTGGGACACCTTGTATACAGGGTGTTTCTTTACCTTCGCCCACGAAGAACATAGTGTTATCCCTTATGAAAAATTGAATCGAAAAGTCCTGAACTATTCTTGTCTTTGATGCTTAACAGAAGCAGATATTCTTTAATAAATTCCAGCAAATCCGCGCCGTTCTTTAGAAGTATACACGTCTGTGAGCTGCATACCTGATAATGTGTATGAATATTTCGCCGCTGCATTCACGCATACTACCAGGCGCGCAGCTCACAGACGTGTATACTTCTAAAGGACCGCGCGGATTTGCTGTTATTTATTAAAGAATATCTGCTTCGTTAAGTATCAAAGACAAAAATGATTTAAGACTTTTCGATTCAATTTTTCATAAGAAATAACGCTATGTGCTTCGTGGGCGGAGGTAAAGAAACACCCTGTATATATGTTAAAATACGCATGTTAAAATGTATAACATATGAAAATTGACGTTCGGAAAGGTATCGTAATAAACGCACTCTACCCGGCGATTTTTTTCTTTAGTCGTCCAAATTTTCGGACATCCTTCTTTACCAACTTACAAATATAGCAACTCTAGCCAAAGGCATCGTTGTGTCGGAGCGGAAATGTTGTTTGGAGGGTGTAATGTTGGCATTAAAGGTACACAAGCCGCCGCTTACGAATCTCGCGAACGCCTCGTAACTCGTGAACGCGAAAGAGTCTCTCCCACACGCGCGCTCTCTCTCTCTCGTTTCGCGAGGTGTGATGGGGACCGCTCTTGTCGACCGCGCCGCTGAGCGAAATTGCATTCCGATATATATATTGGTACTGATAATATTTGCTCGCAATTAACTCGCCGCAGCTGTAAGTAAAATGATTTCATTGTGCTGGAAATATTGCATCTTAAGTATTAATGATGTTTATGATAATTAACCACAGGCAGCCCCGGTATGTTAATTGCCCTCAAACATCATTAATGTTTAGAACAATGTACGAATCTCAACTGCAACTGGTTTATTTTACGCGGCCGTTTCGCGGCGTTCACAGCGAAAAAACCGCGATTTAATTTCTCGCTGTTTTCAACTCCGAGAACCGCGGCGGCTCGATAGGTTTCGCACGGAGACTTCCGTCGATATTTCGAGGCACGGAGCGAGCAACTCGTTCGCTCTCTCGTTCTCTCGTCAAGCGGCCCGTGACGCTGCATCTAGTTGATAAATTCATCGACAATGGCATCGCGCTCATCCATCGGGGTGCGTTGCTATCGATCGAGCCACCGTGCTTGACAACCATAATGCTTTCGCTCTCGTAAGTTTAATTATAGCCGTCGTTCGGACAACATTGCCTCGCTCGATTAAGCGTGTCGCAAGAATTATAGGCGTAAATGCGCCGCCACCGCGCCAGCCGTTCTCAAATCGCGCGACTGACCGCAAAGAATGAGAACAATAACAATAATAATCGAACCGACACCAATTCCAGTCCCCCTTCAGTCCCTAAGGTCCCTAAGGCTGTCGTTTTAAATAAAAACGCGCTTCTTAAGAACTCAAAGGTACTTTTTACTATATATCTTTTTCGTTGGGGTAATTCCTAAATTAGTCGTACATTTTTTATTACTCGGTTCTATCCGCGAGCATTCCCTTTGCCGAATCGTCGAGGACACGACCGGGGTGAAAATCAGCGGCAAAAAGTCGAGGCGATACCGCGAGGATTCTATCGCGGTCTGCGAGGGTCGGCGTCGGTAAAAAAGAGATCCGAAAGGCAGAGAGCGGACCGCTCGGACTCCTCGGAGGGCCAAGCCCTCCTCGACATATGTCGCGGTAAAAAATGGCCTCGGAAAAGGGACACCCGGGGCCACCGCAAGGGCCGGACGAGTAATAAAGTAATTTTATGAAGTGGTCGCCGACGTCCGCTCCCGTCGCGGGGGCTGGAACGGGTGAAAAATTGCCCGGGATGCTCTGTCCGGGGTGGCGCACGGGAATATTGTAACCGCCCTTTAAGTGAAAACATACTGTCTTCGTCGCGACCCGGCTCCAAAAAGGAGAAAGGAGAAAAGGAAGAGGAAAGAACAACGGCCGACCGGAAGGGGCAGTCGTGTGCGCCGAAAGGACTGCGCGATTTCGCGCAAATTCCTCCCGGGAACGCACAGGAGGCGGGGAGCTATGAATTTTTCATTAATCGCCGGAGATGAATGACTTACTCCCCCTTTCTCTTTCTTTGTCTCGACTAAGTTGCGGTGAGATGCCATGTAACAGGGTCTTGTACAATTTATACAACACACTGAAATAAAGTTAAATTATTAATCTCACTATGAATTTTATAGTCATCCTCGCGGCGCCAACCATATCATTTTACTGTTTCATCAAGAAAGAAATAATAGTTACGCTGTAAAAAATGTTGCGTACACAATACGTAAACAAATGTTCCAAAAAGTCCACTCTAAATTTTGTGTCGAAAATAACTCATGCATATGTTCATTCATGTGTTATTTATATTATTTACTAGTCTGTACATAATATAAATAACACACGAATGAACATATGAATGGGTTATTTTGGACAAAAAATTTAGAGTGGACTTTTTGGAACATTTGTTTACGTACTGTGTACGCAAGATTTTTTACAGTGCAAAGTTAGATATATAAGAGTATTGTATTAGCAACGCCGTGTGTGTATGTAGTAACGCTTATCACAAAATAGGTGATAACTATCTCGACTATAATCATTACACTGTGTAACAAATACCAAACGCTTCTTTTTTAATGTAGACCGCCGGTAATTTCTAGTCGTGTCTAGATATGCATATGCATTACAACTTGATCATTAAACTAATCTGTCATCTTGACAGTCTGATATAGCGAATCATATCGCGTCACATTATATTCCAACATGATGCGAACGACTGGAAATCGTCAGTGAGTTTCGACTTGGGAAATACTAAGCCTTTAGTCGCACTAATATTCAGGACATTTCTCATAAAAAAAAACATAAATTTGTATATAAAGTCAGATTAAAAATTTTCAGTTAAATCGTATGATATACACGCGACATTATATTTATAACCGCGATTCAACTAAAAAAAAGTCACATTTAACTCCAAACTCAAATCTGAATATCTCACCTCCTTCTAAGCTCTATTAAAGCTTAGTGTACATATACCGGCATAATAGCCTCAGCGCGTAGTGTAATTAGGTTAGTAGTATTTTCTAATCGTACACACAATTTCTGGGCCTTAACGCAAAGCTGTCCCTGCGACGCATTATATCGCTTTGACATATTGTTCGTGCCTCTCCGTATAATTAATAAATAATAAATCGATGAGAAAAAGCTAATAAACTACATGGAGAAAAATATTGCAGTAAAAATTACGTCAAAATTATGTGCAATTTGAAAAAATGATTGATCTAACAAAAACTACAGTTATTTTTGGCCCCAGCCATATCTTTTGATTGTTCTAACACGCAAATGACAGTGGTAACATTCGCATCAGATTATTATCGCTAACATTATAGTAGAATTTAATAAAAAAATTGTTTTCTTGACTACTTGATAATTATTTCTTTAATTTATAATTATTTCTTTATACGATTATAGTTGCGAATATAGCAAAGATTTTTTTTCTCAGAGTGACTTTCGACACACGCACGGTGCGACGTGTTCAGATACATTCCGCACGGAGGAGCAGATCGTTGGCCTCTTCACTTTTCTCAGAGGGGTAATTACGTATCCTGCTCGTTTTAGCAATCCGTCACGACTTAAATTGGATTCATTCTTACCGTCTCTAATATTAGAGCGCGGTGACGCGCGCGCTTTTCGTTGAGGAAGCTCGCGGTGCGCGATGTTCAACGCGGGAATAAATTCGCAGGGAGGACTACTCGCGGAGAACTACCCTCTCTCGGTGACCACGTTCGCTCTCATGCGCGTGCATCTCTCGCCGAGCAACAACGTGTAAATAACTTTCCGACGCCGGCGAAGGATCCGGTCGCAACGACGTTGATTAGCGCTCTCCAATCCGGCTTAATGAAATTTTCCTTCCCCATACGCCGGGTTACAGGTAGAAACCCGGAAAAGAGCGAGGCGCGCGTGATTTATTTAACATGTATAGCTGCGTCATCGCTGTCGTCGTCGTTTATACAGGCCTTTAAAAAGGAGATCGCGAAATCGTCGAACGAGTCGGAAACAGAAGAAGCGCGAATCTTCGCGTGTAGAAGACTAGTTAGTCGTAATTCAGCGGGCCGAAATGATAAGTCGGAAAAAGTTGCGCGGAGGACGACCCTACGGGGGCGATCTCTCCGCTCTCGCCAGCCTCCCCTTCACGGTAACTTCGTCGACTATTAGATTATACGCGGAGCATCTGCAGAATCTCGGCCCGGCGCCGTTAATTTTCGTTAAAAACCAAATGCCGCGCGGATGCGGAGCGCGCCACTTCTTCCCGAAGCATCCCCTTTCGGCTCCACACGCCCCTCCGCCCCCTACCGGCCCTCCTCCGCCGCCGCCGCCGCCGCCCGTGCGAGGGCTGTTTTCCCGGAGATAAGTAAGCACGGTTTTACATGGTTACCCGAACATTAACGCGGTCTTCCAGACTTCCATGAAGATTTAACGTCGCCGCGTTTGTTTCGCTTAAGTCGCGCCGGGTGGGCCCGCGACTCGGTACGCGACACTCGGCCCTTTATTATTTCGCGAGAAAGTCGGGGACATTTCATAGAGATTCATCGGCCTCGGCTCCGGTCGGCGAGGGTGCGACGATGCTGTTACTTCCCGTCGCGAGGAGCTCGTGTTAATTGAACTCGCCCGAGACAGAGAGGGAAAAAGAGAAAGAGAGAGAGAGAAAGAGAAAGAGAATGCATGAAGACAGAAGCGCGAAAGAAGAATGATTATTGGCCAGTCCAAGCCAAGTTATGACTGCTGATGAATGTTTTAAGAGGAATCATATAGATTCGACGTAGTAGCTTTCCATGAAACGATCCATAACCATACGTTCTCCTTCATTTTTGATGAAAACTCCGATCTTATTGGTTTTGCCAGACTCATAAATATTCCACACTTCCTATGCCACAATAGCGATATATACGGGATTATTATTGTACTTCCTATAATTATACATATATAATAGAATTTCAACTTTACGTCCACTTCTCATTTGCCGTTTTAACACATATACGCGAGAATAATAGTAAACCTCTTTCTAAAATTTTTTTAGTGAGAATCTGACTCAAACAGTGACTGAAAAGTGACAATATTTTCGCTCGAAGCGATAGTAAAAATAATGTCATTAGTAATTGCAAGAGTCTCACTCGAGCATATATATGTGTATGTTTTTTTCATTTCTCCGTTACGCGATGATTTTTGGATTCGGATTTCAACGTTGCTTCCCGTCTGCTTTCCCATTCGAGATTCCCTCGATTCGTCGAAGGGTAAGAAACAGCGAGAACAGCGATCTGCTGGCCGTGTGAAGCCACCCCTTCGCTACCGAGTACGGGCCGTATTGTGAAGATGCCGCCGCTGGTTCCTTCCATCGCGGGTTCGTGTCCTGACTACGCTTATTTTTCAACAAGATCCTTCATTGTTCAGTCATTAAATAAGACACAATTTGCGCAGTTTGAGTAACCGTATTGCACGCGACACGCTAATTAACGGCGGACGAGGCAAAAACTGCGAGAGGCTGTATTTTTAATGAGGTAACGGCTTTACTGCTCCTTCCGCGTCTTTGTAGGGCAAACACGGGCTTATCCACCGTGCAGATTTCATTAGAAGCGTTTTAACAGAGTTTTAAATTTATCATCCAATTCCCTAGTGCTTTACGAGCGCTCGTGTTTTACCCCTTTTTACTGCACAAGTGCCGTATCCTTTTATCTCGTGCCTTTTCCGGTGTACTTTTCGCTCACCACGGCGTTAACTCTTCCACGAAACACGTTAAATAAATTAATTTTAGGATCGACGCGAAAAATACAGGACGCATCGTCGCTGGTTTATCCGCGCGTGTAAACGTCGCTGCCTCTTTCAGAACATCAAAGATTGAAGAAGGATAAAGGAAGAAAACGGCGGAAAGGTGTATCCCTACATCGATCATTACAACGCACTCGCTCGCTAATCGCCAATTAAACGAACACGAAGCTCCCTGGCTACTGAATCACGTCGCGAGCAAAAATCACGGAGAGGATCGCGCGTCGTCATCGTGTCGTTTACGCATCTACCAACGCATGACGACCCCAAATATTTTTTTCCCGCATACCTGTCACTCCTCCGAGTGCTCTGGGGTCCCGCAAAGAAAAAGCAAACAAAAAAAAAAACAAGTGGCGTGGCCCACTTGGCACCCCGCGCGCGAGCGTCCTTTCTTCCTTTCGGCGTATACAACTTGTCCGTGAACGTTCCTGGACTACCCGGCACGTGCCACGCGCCACCACCCCACGGAATCCCTCGTGTCGGGTGTGAGCAATGTGTGCGCGCGTGCGTGTGTGTATATGGGTGTGCGCGCCCGCATGTACACGGACGGACTGGTGTGTCCGCTGGGCTGCTTGCCGTTTTTTTTCCACCACCCCAGAGCGCCGGGTATCACCCTCCACCGCGGGAGGGATGCTTTTTCTAACAGGTGGTGGCCCATGGCTTTTTTCACTCTCTCATCCCTCCTGCATCTGTTTTCCTCGTAGTTTTTTTCGCTCTTTTTTTTTTTTTTTTACAGGTGCACCCATTATCCGCCGTTCTGCTTTCGCATCGGTGTCCTATTCATTTTCCATGGACCGTGGACGGGCCGTGAGAGTGGCCCGTCCGCGCTCTTTTTCACTTAATTAAAGGTCACAAACTGCCGACGCGTCTGCCTTACGACGACGGCGGGAAAAAAGAGAGAGGGAGAGAGAAGAGAAAAGGATGAAAAAGGAGACGCCTCGTCCGCAAATTGCTCGTCTCGTTTTTTCCCCCGTGGTTTTCCTCGTAAGAGGACATTAAGTGGTATGAAAAGTTAATTACCGTACGCGCGCGCACGGCCGGGCGGCTAACGTAAAAAGCGAGAGCGCGCAGGGGCGCGTTACCGCGTAATGTCCCTGCGAGCGGGAATACGTGGCGTGGCAATAAATAAGGAGAGACTTTCGGGACAACCAACGAGCCAGTTAGAGCCAATTAAATGCCGGCTAGTTTTCAATATATCGCGCGCGATATCCCTCGCTCCCGAGTTTTCGCATTGTATGCTTCGCGCATTTCGCGTGAGAAGTTGCGATGCTTCTCTTCGCAAAATCGGAATGAATATCAAGTAGCTGTTGTGTTCTTTGCGCTGAGGAGAAAAATAATTACAATCACGTCGAAATTATGGTTATTTTTGGCGCTAACTATTCTTGTTGTTCCAATGACCAGTTTACGCCAGCAGTAGCATTGCTAATAACGTGTGTTTCCAGCAGTGTCACTAACAATTGTGGATTGTCTCATTTAAAATTGTTGAAAACTATCATTCCCAACAAGGGTTACAATACAAATTAATCATATTTTGCATTAACTTTGTTACTTTGGAATGAAAAATGTTAACAAATTTTTTTTTTATATTTCGCGAAAAATAAATATAATTGACAAAAGTTACTTATTTTGATAATATGATGGTAACTTTGTTACCAACATTATCAAAAACATTATTTCTGCAATCCATCACTTGGCAATCTAGATCAAAATATGTTGAAGCAAATGTTATTAGTAAAAAATTAAACTGGATGCAACATGTTAATAACATGTTAGCAACATTGTTATTAACAAAGGCTTTATCTTAACTTTGCCGATTGTACTGTAAAAATTGTAAATTTGTGCAAGTCGTTTTCTGAAGGACACAGTTTTGATAAAAATATTTTTGTTATTCGTTTTCTGTTATTAATATCATTACACTTTTTTATGTAAAACGGTCTGAACAAAAACATAATAGTAACAATATGTAAGTTATTGTTACTGACAATTCAGACAGTACAGGTTTCCAAAAGATGCTTTAAAAACGTTCGGAAAACATCTTATTTTATTTAGACGTCTTTTACACGTCTTTCAGACACCTTTTAGAAGTTTGTGCCGTCTGAGACTGTAAAATAACACTTACTTAAAAAAACGGTTCTCCTGACAGTAAATTTTTCACTGTGCGATTACAATTATAAATATATTTTTTTAATGTAATAAAATAGAGAATAGAGATCTTCAAAGAAAATTTCGGAGCGAGAGACGCATTGTCAGTCGGATATCATGAAACTCCATCGGGCGCGACGCGCAGCCTACGCATCTGATCGGCCGGTCAACTTCATTCCGCGTCGATTAATTAGAAACTCGAAGACGCACTCAGGCGATGCCACGATGCCGTTAAAGTCGCATAAAAGGTACGGCCGTTCCTGCCGACAGATCCTGCGAGCGACAGAGCCAACCGGTCCGAACGGGAAGTAGCACGGCCACGGAAATTTTATTACTTTATTGCCAGGGCCGTTAAAAGAAAAAGCAGTATGGCCATTGCCGAGCACAGCGGACGACGAATCCCATTCCATTAGAACAAAGACGGGGATTACCGGCCGGGCAGATTGCACCCCCGTCGCAAATGAAATCTCGGCTGAAACTTTTTCCGCGTTTAACCCCCTCTCGCTAAAGGCGGTCCCCCATTCTCCCTCTCCCCCTCCCCCCACCCTCCCACCCGTCGCGATCTGCCGCAGCGAGATGAAAGAAAACTTTTCACTTTCTGCGCGCCGAGTTTGCTCGCGCGGCCTCCGTGGACCTCGAAATCTTTTCGCTCGCTCGCCGAATAAAAGGCCAGAGGGTGACGCGAGGGTAGGGACGTGCGCTCCTTCTTTTTCGTGGGTACTTTTCTTCAACGGCGTCCGTCGGAAAAGCCAGGAGTGGAGAGAGAGAGAGAGAGAGAGAGAGAGAGGGGGAGAGAGCGAGAAAGAGAGAAAGAAAGAGTCCACCGCGCACAGCAGTGGGGAAGCCGAAAGGAAAAGAAGAAGGGAGTAAGGAGAGTCTCTTTCCCTCTTTCTCTCTCTTTCTCTTTCTCACGCTCGCTATCCTCTCGACCCCTCTCGGCTGAAGGGGCGGCAGGGGTGCGGGTACTGCAATCCGAGTGGGGGTAAGACCGGCGGTTGGCGCCCCTTAACTACCCCTCACCGGGCAAATCAATAAAAATACGAAAGTGTTCTTCTTCAGGACTTCGGTATACCGCTCGTGCGGACAGATCCTCTCGTGGCTACAACCACGAGGCGAGGAACTCGCGAATTATGCACCAAGGAACGAGAATTATACGTGGTGCAAACTACACACACATCCCCCGCCTGTAATCTGTACAACACGATCGAGGATCTCTCGAGAGAATAAAAAATTACGCGGTTGATACTTTGTAATTGCCTCGCTCGCAATCTCGGGTCGCGAGCGGGATGAAAATGTATGCATTATTAGATTGGAAATGCGAGCGACGTGACAGCGAAAATTGGTGGAAAGAGACGATAGATGAAAAGAGATACACATGGAAGTAGCCTATGAGTCTTTTTCCGCTGTTAAAGTGGACATTCTATTTTAAGTCTATTGGGAGAAAATATTAAAATGAAAATTAAGCAATATCTCCCTCTTGACTGTATATCAGAAACAGTAATTACAAAAATCTATCTAATAATTCTAACTAATAAAATTAGCAAGACTTTGTATCTGAAAAGATGTCTGTTTCATTACGCCCACATAGAGTCAGAGATAATTAATGTTACTTAATTATAAAAATATACTCTTCCGTGCTAAAAAAACACACGTATTTCGCATATCTACAAAGACGATGGCTACGTCGAACGCTTTTCATGTTTTAAGCGCGATAGCAGGTGATCTCGTTAATCGGTCATCGGGTCGGAAAGTGTTCGGTCAGTTGCTATGAAAAACGCCGTTAAAAGCCGCACGACGACATTGTTTCTTCGACGCGTTTTCGAGCCTCAAGTGTCGCGGCATGTGTTGCTCGCAGCGAACAACGCTCAAAGTTTGTCGGCGAGCGAGTCCCTTGGACGACCCTCGTGTCGTTTTCAAGTCGGTGCAAAGTGCCTTCAAGTCGAGGATACTTGTAAGTCGAAGCATCTCGGAGGAGAGAAGCGAGACGGGACGGGACGGGACGGGGCGAGGGGAAGCAGCGCGCGTGATGTTTGACTAGTGCCTCCGCGCGGAGTAAGAAAGCTTTTGCGCACCGCCTACCTAAACGTGTACCTGGCAACCGTGAAAAAAGTAACGCGTTGATCAGCGTGCTCGAAGCGTCGCCTGAAACGTCGCGAGGAACAGAATCCAACTTCACTAGTCCCGAACTTCGGCTATGCTTCGATGCACGTTCGCAGATTTATTCGAGATCTCGCGCGACAGATAATTAATCGGCAGCAGCGTTGCGGACTGTGCACTAAGTAATTTCGGCTTCTTTATGCAAAATGAAACGACCGTATCTCTATGTCTCACCACCATTTTATGAAAGATTATATGCGTCGTTTCGATCTTCTGCTTCCTTCGACCCTGCTTCCCGAAATTGCAACAACATAAAAATATAACGGCTTCATTTTATCTGAAATCACTTCTCGTATAACCCAGTACTTACACGGTAAAAAGAAGTTCTTGATATTTTCGATTTGTTTTCGTTTTCCTGAAAAATCCGAAAAATCACTTATTACCCAATACGATGAAAAAATTCAGAATATACTTCGTTTACTCCGGGATATGTTTTATTTTACCTGAAGAATTCAAAGTTATTATGCAAATAAGAATTCAAACTTATTATACAATCCAGTGCTTACACAATAAAAAATTTATCTCGACTTATTTTTGTCGCGACTTAAAAATCAAAGAAAATTAAATATTTCAAGACCGAGACAAGGATGTCTAGGATTAGGCATGTGTTTGGGAATCAGCATTTTCATCTTACCGCACTGAAAAAAAAGAATTACTGCTACGATCAATTCTTATTGACTTCGTAAAAATTTTCGATCATTAATATTTTTGAGGCAACAAATCGGTAGATCAGCGCAACTAAGAATTGATTCTTGAAGCCAGGAAGAAAAGCTATGCCATATTTTACTATTTTTTTGGTTGACAACCATTTTTTTTTTCCATGTAATTCCCATTCAAGGCCGACGTATGCGGCGAATAAACGATTTTTGTCCCGGCATGCTGTCTCTCTTACGCTCTCTCGGGGAACGAATCGTGGAAAAATCCATCCCCTTCCCGATAGGACGCGGGCGAGATAGCCGAGGGTGAATCTTAAAATACAACCCCTCCAAAGACTGCCGACCCTGCCACCGCCGCGCTCGCTCTCCCATCTCTCTGGTTCCTTCGGCAACCCCCTTTGCGCGTATCTTTCCCATTGCCCCTGCGCCCCCGACCGCCTCCTTGTTTCGGTGGTCGTACACCCTCACGATCCGGCAAATCATCCGGCGCTACGTTCTTTTGTTCCTTCTTCGTGCCGCGAAAGATTTTCGCCGGCTGAAGGAGAGAACCGGCATACCTCGGAGTATTCGCGAGATGCCAGCAATAATTTATTCGTAAGAACTCCAATATAGAACTCTCGGCGTTAAATGAAAAAGGAAACGAGAAAGAAAGAGAGGATATCGGTGCTTCGTTCGGCTGTTCTTTCTTTCTCCCTTGTTTTCCTTTCTTTTCGCGCGGTTATCGATTGGTTATCGTCCCTCGAGCCTGAAAACCACCCCCTTCGATTACACGCCGGGTGTAATTTCTCCGACGTAGCGAGCTCGAAGATGTTGCGAGTCGGCGACGGAACTTGCGTTATCCCGAGCGTGTATACTGAGCGCGCTGCAAATTCAAATGTGTTACGTTTAATCGCGTGCAATTTGGCTGAAGCTCTTTCTGCAAGTTTCTTGCGGTTTTCAATCATGTGTCATTTGACACGTTTAAGGCGTTTGAGATGCAACTTGAGACGTGTCAAATGACGTGACTCTTGAGACGGTAAAGCCTAATCTACAATGTGCTCTTTGTATGTGAATTTGCTTCCTGTTTCTTGTTCTCTGTCTTTTTTTAATTTAAAGCCTGATCTACAATATGCTCTTTGCGTTCTGTTTCTTGTCTTCTATCTTTTTTTGGCTTAAAGCTTAAGGTTTGAGTCAGAAAGAGATAAGGAGAAAGAAGCAGGAAGCAAAGAGTATATTGTAGATTAGGTTTTAGACTTAAGGTATGAGTCAGAAAGAGATAAAGAAAAAGAAACAGGAAGCAAATAATACATTGTAGATCAAGCTTAAGAGACGCGCGAAAAGAGATTCAGCCGAAACAGCACACTTACGTTTGCAGTGCGACGTTTTATGCGCGAGGGCGATTCACGCAATCTCACGCGAGTCGAATGTCTCGAACGGCCGGAACTGACTTGACTTCGACGTTGTTAAAGAAGGGGACAAAAATCCCGCGAAAGACCCTTTGTTCGCGGCACGCCATTTTATCACTCCTCGCCTCCGCGCCAGACGAATACACCCCTCTTTCGGCATATTTCAAGTGACAAAAAGCATCCCTTCCGAGGACTGAGATTCATTTTCTAACCGCCCCTCTCGCCTCGCAGTCTCGCCCTCGCCCGTTGCATAACCAACGTCTCGGGCATTAATTGCCCTTATTCCGCGGCAAAAAGTGGACGATATTTTTCAGCTTGATATTATGAGAGCGCAACGTAATTTCTGAAATTACCCGTAATTTCTGGACGCGATATAATTTCCGAAAATTCGAAATTAGGAGTGTTCGCGGATAATTCGTCTGATATTTTTATTCATTCATGTTAAATACATTCGCATAGAAATTTCCTAGTACTTTCTCAAATGCAGGTTAGATTTCAATCAGAATGCCCAACTTAGTCTTAAAATAGATTATCCCACTACGATACTAATTGGGAGTTTTATTCTTAAGTGTTTCTTGCATCAGTTTCATTAATGCAATAAAGACAATAGAAATATTTTTCTAGCTTATACTGTTCCGTGTTAAAACGTAAAACAATGCTTTTTTATTTTGTATAAAATATAGAATACATTTGTACATCTGAGAATAACTTGATGATTTCATATATTTGTGAAGATTTGTCGGATATTTATATATATTTTTTTTACTTTCTTAACTCAAACGTCTTCTATTACAATTTCTTTGTTTCTTTTTCTCAAATATTTTCAGGACTTACTCTTTATAAATATATACGTATATATATATATATATATATATATATATATATATATATATATATATATCTGTAACGACAAAATACTCAAATTGTTTGGTATATTTTACTCAATTTTAGTTTAAGATGTAAACAAAAAAAATCTTTGGGCAAACGTGGAAAACTAAATGGGATTTGTTTGGGTTTCCCACTTAGATTCGCATGTTTAAAATATTACGCTTCTAACCAGAACCTGCATTAATTTTCTATCTGGAACGCATGATTATTACGAAAAATTGGGCTGAGTCCCAATTAGATCCCAAAGTATTTTCTATGCGGCTACTGTTACTATTTACTCGTCACTCTCGTAGTAATTAAGAGTGCGCGACACGCACACTTGCAATATTAATTTGCGCGGACGGCGATTCGATCGAAGAATCAAGCGATAATAATACCAAACGATGGTGCGGGGCCTCGAGGTAGGATTCCTCTAATCGGAAACTCGATGTAGAAACTGGATTGCAAACTTCGTCAGCTCGTGGAAAAGATGTTAAATTTGGTTTGCGTTCTCCGCCGTGCTCGCCGTGCGGTCTTCCAGACCGCAGAGACGCGTTATCGGTATGGACTTGGCAATGTTCTGCGCAAAGTGCATAACGTCGCGCTCTCTTGTTGAAGAGTCGCGTTTGTTGCTGACCGGAAGACCGGGCGTCGTATTTTTATCAGGTGTCGTCGTCTCGCAAAATTCGCGAGCGGATTGTACTCGCGAACGCGTGCGAATGTTCGGTCTCCGCGGCGAGGAACGGAGCGTCGCGATTTCTGTTTCGCCGCGGCTTAATTTCTGTCGTGTATATTTTAGGTATTAAGCGAGCCATCGGCCATTTTATTCGTCTTTCATCCCCTCGAGAGCCGGGACGGGGATGAGGCGGAGGTGGATCTGTAGTCGAGGGTGAGTCGACGTCAGAAAAACCACCCTCGTCCAATTCAGCCATCCCTCCACCCCCGGCTTTTCCAACCCCTTTTCGCCATTCCGGTCCACTTCGTGGCAGTCGATGACTGCTTGCTCGTCTCTCGAAGAGTGGGGGCGCCCTTTGAAAAAAGTAAATCTAAAGTAAAATGGCCGTATAGCGTCTGTCCCGCTTTCTCCCTCGAGGGATGAAAAGAGCGTGGAGAAGAGAAGGAGAGAAAGAGAGAGAGAGAGAAAGAGAGAGATTGAGTTCATTTTCATGGAATTCAACCGGGTCAATTTATAAGACGCGATTCGGGCTTCGCCGAAGCGGCGTCTTTACGGAGTTTGGTTTTACTTTGAGATTAAGGGGTTTTCCTCGAAACTTGCAATTTTAATTTTACCTTAATCGCTCGTCCTGCTTAACCGCCCCGCGGATACGAGAGAAAACAAGTACGGATCGCGGGACGAGCCGCTCAGGAAAAATTGCCTCCATTAATCCATAATGTCTTCATGGATTCTCTGTCTCTCTCTCTCTCTC
>NW_022639580.1:773943-779807 GCF_010583005.1 Odontomachus brunneus | reverse complement strand
CTCTCTCTCTCTCTCTCTCTCTCTCTCTCTCTCTCTCTCTCTCTCTCTCTCTCTCTCTCTCTCTCTCCATCTCTCTCTTTGCCCTTACAACCGAAGGTGCACGAATGGTCAAAGGTCCGCCGCGGTTTTGGTCCGTTCATGCAGACGCCCGTACGCGAATCCCTCGGCACGAAGTAAACTGTACTTCTAAGCGCCTCTTTCGGCAACGCTCGCGCAACGGATATCTCCGTAATCGGCGACTCGGAAAAGCTGGCCGTTTGCCGGATAAATATTTGATCGGCGTTCAGAGCGACGTGCCGACCGCCGCGTCCCATCGATTTCGACAGAAAAGCGAGCCGCGACGGTGGCCTGTGCATTCTTCCTACAAAGAACGTGATTCGACTCGGTGACAGGATCAACGATCGTCGGCCGTTAACGTCGCCTGTCGTCGTCGTCTTCGTCGTCGTGGTCGTCATCGGCGACTCGGCCAGCCAACAGTGCGACGAACGGAATCAAAGCACACTACCGCAGGGAGCTTAAAGCGGCACTGTTGCGCACTTGAAGTGAAACTTTAAAGTCGATCGCACGTGGAGGCGATACAGCTCGACGCCGAACTTGAAATCTCGTCACCCTCGTGTCGCGCCCGCCGACGGCGCCGGCGATGTTTGCGGCTCTCCGACTCGCCACCGGCATCTCTCACCGTCGCGATCGCTTCTCTTCTACCGAATGGAGAAGAATTCGAAAGCGAAGTCGCAAATGTGCGCCGAGAGAAAATCCGCGATCTCACGATACACATCCGGTTATCGGATCCGCGAGCTCTGCGCCGCGAGACCGTGCGTGTCCGGCACGGCGTAAGCTCTGAAACTCACCTTCGAAACGGCGCGCGATCGCCATCCCCCACCTCTGTCGACGGCCGGGCCCTTTGATCGTCGCGAAAAAATCCGAAAACCCGTTTCTCAAAAGTGACCCTACCTGGCGGTAACGGAGAGCGCGGCCTGCACGAAGGGTCGCTCGCAGGAGAAAGAGGGAGGGACGTCGGCAGAACAGAGAGGGAGCGCGGCCCAAAACGGCCCTTTCCGCATTAGCATAACCCTTACGGTTTGTCCACGTGTGCACCGGTATGCCAGGGGTAATGCCGTGTAGAACTGGTCAGGTAAGTTTTTTCGCACTTTTTAATTTCCGATGACCAGATGCCCGGCCGAGCGAGCGTGCGAGCGGCCGGCCTGCCGGCTTGCGTAAAGGGGAGAGCGCCGCTCCTTTGCCTGACCTCAATGAGATGACCTCCCCACCCTTCGCGGCACCCGGATGACCCCGTAAAAATTGCGGAACCGGTTTCCGTGCGCGGCTACCCGGGATTTTTCGGACGTTTTAACGGCCGCCGCGCGAGACCGGCTGCGCTGTGCGAGAGAGCGCGTCCTGAGAAGGGAGAGGGACCTTTACGGCGAGTAAACGGCATTAGCTCTCGAGTGCCGGTCGTTACTGTACGCTTCAACATGACCGGCATGTGTTCCTCCCTTCGATGTTACGCGATACTCTCGGCTCGAGAACCGGAATTGGCGCGATCGGTCATCCCCGATCTCGTGGAACGGCGTTTCACTCTTTCAGCGATCGCGGAAACATCTTTCGCATCTCTCCGAATTTCCTGGAGTGAAAATTTCCTCGAAGAATGCAACGATCACCGCGAATCATTCGAATTTGAATAAAGAAGGATGTCCAAAACGAACAGGCACCTATATCAAAAGATAGTACTCCTTGAGTACATTAAATTCGCTCCTGAGTTCATCTCTACCCAAAATGCTTGAAGCGAGATATAGCGCTTCAAAATTACATTGTATAAATACTTATATTTCGCGAAAATGAAGAATGTTTTCGATCATATTCAGAGTATAATATGTATGATAAGAGATTTATATACATAGATCAATTCACATCCAATGATTTTAGGTCTTCTATTCTAATCGAAAAATAAAAATTGCTCTTTTTCACGTTAATATCATCCGCCCATAGCATCCGCGTCCCTAAATACATATCCTAGAGTGCGTGTCCTTCTATAAATAAATGCATATGAAGATAATTAAATACGAAGAAAAGCAATTAGCTAAAAACTAAAATTAACTAGGATCGCCAGACGATTCGATTGCTATATCCCTATTGAGTCAAATATTCAGTCGTCTGACTCAGAGCTTCTGACTTTGTAAAATAATTGCTTCTTTACTAATAAGCGATCATTCAATGTTTCAATGTTTCAATGTTTGATGAAATTTGATAAAGACATTGGGAAGATATAAGAGTAAACGTGTTGAAACTTTGACCACTTTAACCACCTATATATCCTTTCGGCCACACTACATACAGGAAAGTGCCCATTGACAGAATTAAAGTACAGATAGGGAACTATAACTTGGCGTAGGTAGGTTTGTTCGTTGTCCATAGTGGGCGAGGTTCTCATATATTTTCGGCATCCTCCTATTCACTCTTATAGAATGAATTCTGCACTCTGTATCGATCGAAACATCGGTTAATGTGGAATCAAGATCCACTCTGAGTTTAAGTGAAGCATCTAGTTTTGCGAATTTGAGTGGCGATATTTCCACCATTACTTCGAGTGAAAATACTGCCATTTTTCACTTGTTTTGAGTGAAATTCCAATTCAAGAGATGTAGAGAGTAAGATAAGAAAATAAAACTTTATGAAGAAAGCCAAAATCTCACTCAAAGCGAATGAAAATTCACTCAAAGTGAAAGAACTATCATTGGAAATTGTAAGAGTGAATGTATCACTGTATCGATCGAAACATCCGTTAATGTGAAATCAAGATCCACTCTGAGTTTAAGTGAAGCATCTAGTTTTGCGAATTTGAGTGGCGATATTTCCACCATTACTTCGAGTGAAAATACTGCCATTTTTCACTTGTTTTGAGTGAAATTCCAATTCAAGAGATGTAGAGAGTAAGATAAGAAAATAAAACTTTATGAAGAAAGCCAAAATCTCACTCAAAGCGAATGAAAATTCACTCAAAGTGAAAGAACTATCACTGGAAATTGTAAAAGTGAATGTTTCACTCGAGCTTATTCGAGTGGATTCTGCCTGCAAATGATTGAATGTTTCAATCGATTAAAGTGAAATTGTACAAGAAGGATATGTCGGATTCACTCTTCCATATTGAATGAAGATATTACAATTTTGAGTGGAGAATTCACTTCACAGTAGTGAAAAATTGTTCGAATTTGAGTGTCTCGACGGTCACTCTGTTGCTCGAGCAAATTTTCGCTCTCCAAGGTTGCGTTGCACAACGTCCTTTTTGAGGAAAACTTCATTCAATATCTATAATTCATGTCATATATACTATAAAGTATCAAGTAAAATCAAAAAGAACGTTTTGGAATGCAACCCACGAATAACTTCGGAGAGCAGCATCGAAAGGAACGCGCTGAGATTCGCGCTCGCGGACAATCTTAGACTGTTCTGTGACGTGTCCCTCTCCGAGGAAAGGAGCGAGTGCACGTCGAAAGGCGGTGGGATAGAGCGTCGCGATGGAGCGGCGGGTAAGATAAATCGCGCGTATCAAAAGCATCCATTTTGGTGTCAGAGACTCAAGTTCCGGAGTTCAGGAATCTCCCGGGAGGATCGAAGGCAGGGAGGAGGGAAGAGGATGGGGTGGGTGAGGTATGACCCGGTGAAGGAAGGTAATGGACTCACGACGACCGCATTGCTACAATGCGCGCGGCGTTACCGCGCGCGCGATGTGAAATTAAATCGATGCAATCGAACGACAGCCCTCGCACTCTACTTCGTCGCTTCACGGCCGATTTAGCTAATGTCTACACGCCGGATTATCAACGGCGTTACACTGTACGTTCGCATCCGAGTAAACAGTCGCGTGTACCGAGCCGAGGTGTCGGGCGTGGAAACGAGATAAGATGGGAATTTTACGGATTCGACGCTCCACTGATCCGCGATCGATCCTCGATCGGTGTCCCGGGGAGAAGAGAAAAACAAATCGTCTTCGCGATGTTTCTCTCTTACATTGGACATTATCTTCTCACGCGACTGCGGAGTCTGAGTGTCGCGCTTGAGTTTCCGAAGTACCCGAAAGAGTACTTGCGCGTCTTCGCGCGTTGAATCGCCTTGAAGCAGGAATCGCGGTGAAAGAAAGCCGAAAACGGCGAAACACTTCTCGCAGCCGTTTACTCGACGGAAGAAAAAGTCGAGCCCAGGGCGGTTCTCGATTCCCCCTCTCTGTGCGCAGGGAGCCGCTGAGAACTGACGGGGGGGTTGGGTGGGCCAGCGCGGGGGATGACGAAGGAAGAGAGACGGCGAAGGCGGATGGAGACGGTGGTGGAAGGAGGGCGGCATTAATTACGGTCCTTTATTATAAAAACTGAACTCCCTCCGGCCAGGAGAGAACGAAGAGAGGCAGATAAGGAGGGAAAAAGCCCCCGACTCCGACAGCTACCGCCCCCCGCGGCCCGCGTCCACCCTCTCGTCCGGCCACCAATCCTTCCGACAACCCCGTGCCCCCGCCGCAGAACGTCTCCCTCTGTTCAATTTAAAATACTTAATCTGTCTTAGTCCGGGGCCGCGCGCGGGGTTGTCAAATGCAACTGTTGTCGCGAACAACGACAGCGACGGCGACGACTGTCTCCTCACCAACGCGGTACGCGCTCTCCCGATCTTGAATACGCGATCGTTACTTGGAGAAACAATCTACCGTCACGTGCGAAGAAACAACGCGGAAAAGAAAGATGCTTCTCGAGTTGGCTTCTCGTGTTTTTCTCGCACGATTGAGGCCGCAAGTAGAAAAGTATTCTTTGGTCAGCCGTAAGATGCGAGCTACGGCGTTCCTGTGAGACTCGCATCAACAGCGAGTGTGCGGCTCATAGAAATTCGCATCTCAAATTCGCAGTTTCATTCTTAATCCGGCGCCATTCATACTGCGCCGCGCGATTCATACGCATTCCATGTTGTTGACCTCTACGGCCACACATGACACGTATATCGTGGAGTGCGCCACGCGACACACCGAGACGCATCTTGAGACTTATCAGTCGCGGTGCTATCCTCGGTCGCGGTTGAGAACCACCGCGGAAAATAAGAAACGGGAAAATGGCGAGGATTTTAATTTGCATCCCCCCGCGGCCCCTCTCTCGCGCTGCCTAGCCACTATCCCCGCGACTTGCCACCCGCGCCCGGCCTTGTCTTTTGCAGAGCTCGAGAGTCTAGCTACTTTCTCCGGAGGGGTGGTATAGAGAAGACAAGGGGGGTGAGAGAGCGGACCGGCAAGGCGGCGTGGGCGCGGAGCGCTGGGAACGAAGGGGGCGATGGGGGGGAGAGCGAGGGGGGCAAACGGTTGGAAATATCATAGCCGCACGCGCAGAACGAAATTACCGATTTGCCTTGGGCGTTCCTTCCTTTTTTCCGATTCTGCCGAGCTCTTCATCTCGGGCCCGCTTAAGTCCTTCATCCTTCTTCCTTTATCCTTGTGCGTTTCTCTTCTCAAGCTCTCGCTCCGTCTCTCCTCCGCTCTCCTCTGCCCACCGACGGGGCGGCCACCCTTCTTCCAAAGCCCCGGCATAGCAAATAACTTTCATAATTCTCGATTAGAAAGTTTTCCACCTCGAGCCGAGCCGGAGAAGGGGGCATCGTCCTCTTTTTCGATCTCCGTCTCTCGCTTTCTTCCTGCCGCCCATCTTCCCGCCGGCCCTCTTTCTGTTTTTCCTCTCCCTCATCCCCCTGCCCGCCCACCCCTCCTCTGCTATCCTCACACCCTCCTCCTACCCGCGCCCACACCGTCGCCGGCCCTTTTCTTCGTCGAGCCCTTTCTTCTCTTTCTCTCTCTCTCTCTCTCTCTCTCTCTCTCTCTCTCTCTCTCTCTCTCTCTCTCT